>NW_016690509.1:47257-91518 GCF_001604755.1 Lepidothrix coronata | reverse complement strand
TTTTTTTTATTTCTATCCCATCCCTGGAAGTGTCCAAGGCCAGGTTGGACAGGACTTGGAGCCACCTGGGCTAGTGGAAGGTGTCCCAGCCCATGGGAGGGGGTGGGACTGGATGCGCTTTAAGATCCCTTCCAATCCAAACCACCCTGGGTGTGATACCCGGTGAATTCCAGACTTGCAGCACAGTCAGGTGGGATTAAGGGCCCGAGCGCTGCAGGACACCTGGAAGCTCCAGGCTTGGCTGTTTCCAGCACTTTGGGAGCTGGTTTTTATGCCTTTATTCCGTTCCCCGTGTTGGAATGGACCGAGTGCTGCTGGCTGCGACCAGGAGGGGACACTGCAGGAGCAGAGAATTCCTGCAGCAGGGAATAGCAGGAGCTACTGTTCCCTCTGCAGGAGGCAGCATCTTCCCGCTGATCCTCATGGATCAGAGATCCTTGGATCTCCACCTCTGGCATGGCACCCCAAATCCTGCCTAATAAACCCCATGAGGCCTCAGTGCTTGTGGTCATGTGCTCACGGGTACCGCGAGTTCCTGCTAAATCGAAGCCCTTTGGGATGTTCTGCTGGGTGTTGCAGAGTAAATCAGTAGAATGCAACTGATTTTGAGTCAGTTTTGGCAGATCTCGTGTTTATTCCTGAATATTTTTTGCAGTTGGTGCGTCCTGTGTTGTTTATACAAAGCGTGGGTCTCGGCACACAGGAAAACATGAGCTGCCCACTCGTGGTGGGGATGGTATTTACTTTTTCCTTTGGGGTGGTGTTCACTAAATTTAGTAAATACTGTGGTATTTACTTAATCTACTAAACGTTCAGATTTCAGAAAACAAGGCCCTTGTGGTCATCTCGGGGACTTTTTCCAAGGCAAATCTCCCTCCTCTTGAAATCTAAGTTTTTGGTTTTGCGGTATCACAGATTTTTGCTTAGCTGTTAACTATAATCTGATGCCTTTTGGTCAGGTGTTTGTGAGTTAAATCCATTTCTACTCCTTTTACCTTCTTTCCTCTCCCTGTTTTACATCTCTTGGCAGTATCTGTTTGCTGCAGTGAATTTTACCTTGTCATTTGCAGTCTTGTTGCCAAAACTTCCCTGTCTTCACCCCCGTGGCCTGAAGTGCCAAAACTTCCAGATCCAGTGGAAGAAGCCAAGTATCATGCAGGTAAAAGCCTCAAGTCTATTCCTCCAGCATTGCCTTGATGCCTGATTGAGCATAAATTCTGTTGGAGCTAGTTTGTGTCATTCACATTTTTGTCTTATTTCTCACACGTTTCAGTGTCACTGGAATTGTGCTCCAGCTGCTGGTTTTGGAGATTTGGGTACAATATGATTTGCCTTTAGTTTATGCTTGTAGCTTGTAGCGTTCCCAGAGAAATCTTACCTGATGTGATACGTGGCAGGAAACATCACACAATATCTGAAAAACAAACAAACAAACAGAAAAAGGCACGAAGCAAGCCTTTTTTTGGACAGGAGAAACCAGTTATTTTCCATTTATTGGCTAAATCAAAGCCAGCAGGAGCAGTTGGATGGTGGGCACATGGAGAGCTGGTGTATATTTTTGCATAAAACAGAACATCCAGCCAGGAGGAGCAGTTGGATGGTGGGCACAGGACAGACCTGCAGGGATGGGACGTAAGGAAAGGAGTTCCACGTCTCCTCACAGGCTGATTTTTGATCCTGATTTTTACCTCCTTTGTGCTCCTGGGATTGCTCAAGTGACAGATGGGAGTCTGTCCCTGGGTGTGACATAACCCAGGAGTGAACCACGAGTGGCTCAGTTTGAGTCCCTGGAGCCCTGTGGGGAGCAGGGTCCCATCCCCATGGATGGTCCCATCCCTGATGGATTCTCATGGGATCCCTCCTGCTGCTGATGAGCTTTGCATCGTTATCTCCTGGCTGGGCTTATCCAAAGGGAACAGCAGTGAGAGCATTTCAGTTCTGCCTCTTATTTCCTGGTGGCTGTGGATATTTTAGGAAGGGTCGCTCCACGTGGTGCCGAGGTCTAAGCCAGGAATCACTTGATGTTTCCTGGCACTGGAGGTGTTGGAAGAGTTATCAACAGCTCTTTATCCTGGTGGGAGCTGCAGCAGCTACTACTGCCCTGCAAAAATAATTCGTGTTCCTGCCTCTACCTTTAACAGTTTGTGTCCTCTGGCTTGAAACTTGGACCCTTTCCGAGTGTTCCTGTAAGGATTGGGTTGGGTTTGCCTGGCTGCTGGATTCCTGTCTGTCCCAAAGGGATGTTCTGTTTACATTCCAAAAAAAGAAAAGATCCAGCCACTTCTTAGGACATTGAGGCAAAACCTGTTTTTCTGAGCAGCCCGGGAGGGTGGGAAGCTGCTGTTTGGCAGTGGGATGGTGTCACTGAGCAACACCTTTTGGTGTTCCCATAAAATTTGGGTTTGGAGCCACTGCCCAGGAAGCTGATCACGGAGAATGTTTATCCATGTGCAGGACCTGGTCTCTGGCATCTGTCCTGCTCCTGGCACCACTCTGTGGGCATGTGGGAAGAGATTTTTTTTCTGGGAAAGAGGGAGGGACAGCTCTCTCTTGTCCTCGCTGCAGGTACAAGTTCCCAGGCCAGGCTTTGTGATATGCTGGAGCCCTTTTCCCTGGTACTTTGCCAAGCCCTTCCCGATGTTCCTGCATGCTTTAGACACTAGTCAGTGGCTGGGCTGTTCTGCATATTACTCGAAAATGGAGAGAATTTGGAGGAAATCCTCCAAATGCAGGCATCATGGACAAGAGCTTTATATCCAAGTACAGTAAATTTTGGGATACCTGAGGAATAGGCAGAGAGTCAGCAGTGTAGAGTAGCTACACAGTGTATATACCAGATGTTTACTCACGTGTGGGTTTGCCAGCACCTAAAATACAAATAGGGCATCGGTTTTAGGAGAGGGGATTTTAAGATTTTAAGAAAGCACGCCTGGGAAACAACATTGCCGTTGATCCTTCGCTGAAAGATTCCCGGGAGATGAGAGTTCTGGGGGGAGAGCAGAGCGGCTGGGTTAGTATTCACCAGCGTTTCCCACCTTCCTGGGGGTCCTGCCCTGCTCCCTGCCCGTGGTTTGCCAACAGAGGTGGTGCAGAAGGTGAACGGGATGATCTCCGCGGGGGAGTACGGGCGGCTCTTCGCCGTCGTCCACTTCGCCAGCAAGCAGTGGAAGGTCACCAGTGAAGACCTGATCATGATGGACAACGTGCTGGAGGCTGAGTGTGGAGACCGGATCCGGCTGGAAAAGGTGATGCAGGTTCCCTGCGAGCACCCCCTTGAGGCAAAAACCCATCGCCGGTTTTAAACCCGCGCGTCCCTGTGGGATCTCCCGCCCTCGCTCCAGCTCTTTGCTCTGTTCCAATCCCTTAGTTTCGTTCCAGTTTCAGTTAGTGGTAATATTGTTGTGATTTCTGTTCGGCAGAGTCCTGCCAGACTCTGTGGGGAGGCAGATTTTTGTTGT
The DNA here is from genome assembly GCF_001604755.1 of Lepidothrix coronata. Taxonomy (NCBI): domain Eukaryota; kingdom Metazoa; phylum Chordata; class Aves; order Passeriformes; family Pipridae; genus Lepidothrix; species Lepidothrix coronata. The sequence goes on along the minus strand of NW_016690509.1, from coordinate 88,060 downwards.
CCAAACTTCTTCCAAAAAAAAGAAAATGACAGTTATTGTTTCCAGAGACAGCGGCGAAAGCCTCTGCTTGCCTTGAGACTCCAGCACCTCGGATCCCAGAATCATTTAGGTTGGGAAAGACCTGTAAGATCACAGAGTCCAACCTCTAAGTCCTTGCAGGGCTCCCAGGGGGATTGTCACTCCTCAGGGCTCTGCGAGATCCTTATCTGACTGGGCTGGGTGGAGGCGGAGGGAGAATTGCCAGGATCCAAATCATACCTTTATCCTCAGCCTTGGATACCCAGCAGGATCTTGCAGAGGGCTCATTAATCCAAACTGGAAGGAAATATTGTGGAGTGGAAATCTGCTGCCTTCATGTTCATGTTGGTTGTTAGAGCCAAGCAGGTAATTAAGGAAGTTTTTGTGCTCGTCCACTGCTTCGAAGCCCAGTTTTGAGGCACCTTTTTAGGGATGTCCTCAGCTGTGTCCCACATCCCTGTAAAACAGAGGGGAGCCAGTGTGTGGTGTAGCCAGCTCAGAATGCAAAGGTCTGGATAGGAGTGAAGGTGAGAACTTACCTAACACCAGAACCCTTTGGGGATTTTTCTGGCAATTTCTGGTCTAAAACCAGAGTGAGAACTTCTCTGGACCGTTTCTGTGCAGGTTTTAACAGCTGCCAGAGTATTTGGAGGGGGAAAGGAGGCAGCCTGGGAGAGATGGCTCTCAGTGTGGCACTTTGGGGCCTTGTTTTGGGGGGGCTTTTGTTGTGTTGATGGTTGAACTCCATGACCTTGAAGGTCTTCCAACCTCAATGATTCTGTGAAACGCTGCCTCTTCCCACTGTATCCTCTCTTATCCTGCCTGTTCCTTGAGATAGTGACTGAAATGCCCCAAATCAGCAGGTCCCTGGGGTGGTGAATCCTCCAGATGTTCATTTCTTTATTTCCCATCTTGAGGCCTTATGGAGGAGAATTAGGCAAATGTTTTTCCACTGCGATTTGTAGCAATTGCTGTAAAAATTGCTATAAAAATCCAATGGTTTAGGAGCTGCCATTTGTCCAGATCCCACAGGAGGCGGGTTATTCTTCATCCCTGATTGCTTTCCATATTTTTTACAGCTGCTGTTGAGCCAGGACAGAGAGGTTCAGTGTGTTCTGATCATGGAGAAAGATACTTTGCAGCATGTTTTAGTGGGATGAGCTCTCTGGAAGACTAATGACTCTTGTCTCTTGCCTGTTAACAGCTCCCTCCCCACCACCCCTCTAGTTAGTGTCAGGTTTGAAATGTGGGAAGGCCTGCTGTTTTTAAGCAGCCTGACTCCTTTATGTCTGTAGGATTTGGAAGGTCCTGTTTGCATTTCTCTTGGGACAACGAGCAGTGATTTATGGCCGATCTGTTTTCCCCAGGTTTTGCTGGTTGGTGCTGACGACTTCACGCTCATTGGAAGGCCACTGCTGGGGTAAGATGCTTCATAAAGGAATTATCTTACATTTTTTGTATTTAATTGTAGCTTCAGGGCTCTGCACTCCCTGAAACTGGGATTTATCAGCTCTTTTTCCCAGCCCATTTGAAAGAGTCACCAATAAAACAGCTCACCAGCCTCTGCTGACTCTCTCCCTCCCCAGTGCCCAGAGAGCAGCAAGTCCCACTCCTGAGGTAACTGTAGGGTATTCACCTCAGTTGGATCTTTTTCTCCTTGCACAAACTACCAGGAAATCTTGCTCTTCAACCTGTTCACTCCCTTACTCTAATTTTGGTGGCAGTCATCTTGAAAATACCCCAGAAAGCCTTTTCCGTCCCTTAATCCGAATTGGGTTTTTAACCTGTTTCCTTTTGCCCTTGCCTTGCCCCAGCAGGCCTTAGTCTTGATTTTAGTGTTCCTAATTTTCCCTTCCTCTCAGTCACATAATCCAGCAGCCAGAGAACTTGTGGGAAGTTTATCCCTTGGCACTGTCTCCTTCCCAGTGCTGTAGGACTTGCTGTACAGAACCCCTTGGTCCCTCCATGTTTTCCTTCCCAAAAGGAAGGGGGATGTGAACCAGGTGTTATTACTCAGCAAAAGCAAAGTCCTGACCTGTTGTTCTCCCTGGGACAGGAGGTTTGAGTGGGAAAACACACAGGATAAGGAGCATTGCAGGTGCTCAGAGTACCTGGAAGCCCTGGTTGTGGATAAACCACCCATTTAGGCCTTGGCTTTAACTCTGGCAAAGAACAGCCAGGTAAGGAGGGACTTGGACAACTGGGAATTATTTCTTGGTGGCTTTTAGGTTCAGGCTAGAAAAACCACCTGGTTTTCAGGTGGTTTCACTGCTGAGTCTCTCTCAGGGGCTGGTGGTATTTAGGAGTTATTGGTACATATTGGTACATATTGGTACATATATTCTTTCCCCTGAGGGAAGGGGAAAGAAGAATGAGAGGGAGAAAGAGAAGAGGGAAAGGGGAAGGGAGAAGAGAGAAAGGAAAGGTGAAAGGAGGAAGGGAAGGGTGTCACCAGCAGCATGATCTGCAGTTTTCCCACAGAATTCCCTGAACCACAGACACTTCGGAGAGGAGAGGCTGGATGAGATCACAGGCAGTTTTGGTTTTTTCTGTCCTTTTGTAAATAAACACCCCAGTGTTTATTATTTACACTGGGTGTAAATAAACACCCAGTGAGTGCTCGCAGTGCCTGAGACACTTCACCCCCTCAGCTCCCAGACCTTTGGGACAGCTGGCCCTGCTTTGTTCCTCTGATTCCTCCCGGGATGACACTCCTTTAAACCCCAAAAAACCAGCAGTGCCCCAACCCATATCTGCGTGGTGGAGGCTATTCTGGGAGAGCTCCTGGCTGGCTCCTGGAATCCCTGGAATCCCTTGGGCTCCCAGTTTGTCCGGGTCAGTGGATGCCCAGCCTGGCACAAGGGCACCAGCCCGTGTTAGACCTGAGCGGAGGGAAAGGTGCTTCCATGAGAAAGTCTGGCTTGTTTCTGGGCAAAACACAGCTGATGGGGAATTTTTCCCTCTAGGTGAACCTGTTTCTGCTCCTCCCTGCCCGTTTTTGCAGTGGAAATGCTGAAGGCCACGGAGCTGTTCCTGTCACAGCCAGCCAGGCTGGGATTCGGTCCTGCAGGGAGCGAGCTTGGCAGCTGGAATTGTGACCTCCAAGAGTTATGATCCCCTGGGGTTGTAGCCTGCCTGGATCTTTTTTTTTTTCTCTGCCTCATGACAACACCTTTCAGCCCAGCTCAGATCCATGAGATTTCAGGCATGGGTTTCTTTTACCTCCTGTAAAAATCCCACCCCCGTGCTTTGCCATAAAACATTTTGCTGCTGAAGGCAGCAGGCCCAGCTGTGTCGGGCTCTGGGAAATGTGTGACCCCCTTCTTATTTTTATGGACATTCCAGTCATACCTAAAACATTTGATAGAGATTTTTATTTTTTTTTCCCCTCGGGCTCTGTTTGGCTCAGAACTTTTTTTTCTGCTCACATGCTCTTCACCAGCAAGTTGGTTTCTGCTGTGCTTCAGCCTCTCACCAGCAGTTCCTGGTGCTGTGTCCAACAGAGAAGGACTCACCAGGGCCTTCAATCCAGGAAGTTTAGCTCCCAAATTACAGTGGTAAACCACGGCTGTGAGTGCATTTTACTCTCTGGTTTCTCCCTCAGCGTTTCAGGGCTCGTGTGTGGTTCAGTAGTGCTGAATCTGGATCACATCCTGGAGCTGGGATGTCAGGGTCACCCACTGCTCTCTTAAAATCTAGATTCTTTTTCATCTGTTTTCTTCTGGGTTAGTCACTTACTGCAGATATATCGGTTTCCTCCTCCCTCCACGATTCAATCTCTGATTTAATCACACCCCCGGCGTGGATTTTAAGAGGGATTGTGACTGTCTGAAGCCTTTGGCCTCCCAGTGACCTTGCTGGAACAATTTAGGCTGGATGGGCTTCCCCCTCTGCCCCCCTCAAGCGCAGACAGAGCAGTTTGTCAGCAAAATGGTCTTTAAATGTCTTCCTGTGGCAAAGTTAACGAGCTTTTAATGGCATTCTGCAGTGCTGTGCACGGAAGGGTGGCTGCTCCTCCTCCCCTGCGGCTCTGACTAAACCCACCCCCCCTGGCCAGAGCTCCAGTCTGGCTCTTTTTTGGAGATTCTCACCTACCCAGAGAGGAGGAGCTGTGCAGACAGGGAGCTGGTCCTGCCTCCACCACCTTGTTTTCCAGATCTGGAGTTTTTCAGAGAGCAGCTGGACAGCCCAGAGCTTTTTTATTTTTTTTTTTTATTTTTTTTTTAGGGGGGGAAGGAGGGGATTTTCTCTTCTCTGAGCTCTGCAAAGCCCTGGGTGGGCAGGAGGTGTTGGTGTGTGTCCAGTTACTCTGGTTTTACTCACCTGTGAAGGCAGTAAAAGGCTGTATTCCCTTGGTCTCCACGCTGAGGGAGGAAGGGTGTGTACTGGCTGGGAATTGTTGTGTGCACAGATGAGATCCAGCAATAATTTGAGCCTTTGAGGGACCTCACCTGAGCTCCCCCAGAGCTGTACCTGGAATCCTCAGTGAGTCCCCATCTGCTCTCCCAAACTGGGGTAAACAAACAGGACAGACCAGGAGTGGGAGGCACAAGAGGTGTGTGGGAGGAGAAGGGAATTGCTCCAGCAGCCACTGGCTGTTGTTCCTGCCAGAAACAGTGGGATGAATCCCAGGGCACTGAAGGTTTGCCATGACTTCCTCAGGTGAGACTTTTTTTTCCAGCTGTCTGTGATGCTTTAGAGAAGCAGGAAGGACTTGTGTGGTGACCAGGAGACGAGGAGGAAGGATTTCTTTTATTGACCAGGAGAAGGGGCTGTGGGTGGGGTTGAACCTGTCCCAAAAGCAAAGCAGGACACGTGAGATCACCTGAAGGTGCCAGGGGAGTTTTATCTTGCTACAATCCCACAAGTTCCTGCAGGTTCCTCTCACTCCTGCCTCCTCAGGTGGAGTGATCTCATCCCTCACATGACTGGCAAGTTCTGCTCTGTGAACTGTCACATCACCTGAGCCAGGTACAGCACCTGGAGGTTTTTGGGTTTGCCTTTGTCCTCCCACGGTGACTCTCCAGTTTCCACGGATCTGGGCTGTGGAGGCAGGATCTGGCTCTGTCAGGCAGGATGTGTTATCCCCGTGTCTCTTTTCCCAATAGAAGGGGAAGATTAAAAGCATCACTTTGTTATTTAACTGATTTTTAAGGAAGGACCTGGTCCGTGTGGAGGCCACAGTGATTGAGAAGACGGAGTCGTGGCCCAAAATCCACATGCGCTTTTGGAAGAGGCACAACTATCAGAGGAAGAAAAGTAAGAGGGAAAGAACACATCTCCTTCCCTGCTGGCTGTGGGAGGGGGAGGTATTATGGCACAAGGGTCTGAGGAAGGTTGTTCTCCCTGTGCCCAGAGCCCCTCAGGGCCCAGCCCACCGCCCCCAGTGTGCCCACGGAGCACCAGGATTTAATATCCCCTCAGTCCAGCACCTTGTGTTCCCTGACCCTGCTGGCAATAAACTTCCTGGGCTGGAAAGCAATCCTGTTCTCTCTTCCCAAAGCCTTAAAACGTTGGATGTGTCATCACAGCGAGCCTGGACAGGGTCCTGTGGCAGGTTTTGGTTGCCAAATGACTCTCCCTTCTGTGAGAGGGGGGGGAAAATTATGGCTGTTTTTGTATGGAATGGATGGTAAAGCCTTGACCAGGCTGCCCCAGTCCCATGGGAGCCCTGGGACCACGTGGGCACTGGCTTTGCGCTGTCACCTGATCCTGATCCTTTTTTCTTTCCTCTTTTCCTTCTTTTCCAGTCATTAGGAACCCCCAGACCGTCCTCCGGATCAACACCATCGAAATCTACCCGTGTTTGTCCTGATTGATGGTGGGGGGGGAAGGTGTGGCTGGGAATCATCATTGCTCCAGGCAATCATGGAAACAAAACTGCCTCAGCACTGGAAAGTTCTGGACTTGCTGCTGTAGTGGGAAATGGAAACTTCTACGTGCTGTCTTTTCGAAATAATGAAATATTTTTTGAACTGTCATTTCAGCCTCGATGGTTTTTATTTGCCAGGAAGTTTTAAACACCTGGGATCCATGGCTGGCTGCCCAACCTCTTCGTGCCTGGTGCATCCTTTTGCCTCCACACCTCTCTGGGAGCTTTAGGAATTCAGGCTCTCAGAAAGCTCTGGTCATGTAATTCCCGGCATTGTGTGGCTTCAGGGAATGCCCACAGCCCACGGGACTGAAAAAGAGCTGTGAAACAAGGTGACTGCAGGGCCCCAAATCTACTCCCAGATCGTGGCAAGTGGTGAAAGTCCTTCTTAAGGATTAGCAGTGGGAAATGGAGCTGGAAAATTGCCCTCCTGAAGGTGAGCAGCACTGCACTGTCTGCGTGTGTAACGCTTAAAATAAGACACCAGTTGCTCAGGAGGGGTTTGTGCCTATCTCAGAGTTGGGTTTTGACCTGCTGAGTGTATTCCGTGTCTAGATCCTGGTGTTTTCCTTGCCTGCATGTTGAGCACTGTCCCTTTCTGAGCAGCACATGCAAGGCCAGGTGTATCCAGGTGTATCCAGCCAAGGTCTGTGGGTGTTTCTGGGCTGGGTATCAACCAGAAGGATTCTCATGGAGTTTCTCAGCAGGCTCTTGGGGGGTAGCTGTGGGATTCCCTGCAGTCACCACGGGAAGGGATAACAGGCCCTGCTCACCTGGTCACTTCCCCGGGGAACATCTTGCTTCAGGCTGGGAGGAAATCCGTGTTTGGTGTCCTTGTGCCCCTCCACGGTGGCTCCTCCTGGGACCGAGGTTGCCAGAACCCTGTGCTGAACAAAGTGGAGGTTTTGATCCATCTGGGGCTTGTCCTGGGTGTCCAATCTCACCATTCCTTCAGGAAATCACTTGAGGTGCCAGCTTGCTTTTCACCTGCCTGACTGCAGCTGGAGAAGGATCCACATGGGGCCTGGGTTGAGCTGGATCTGCAGAGGCTGACTCACCCCTTCCTCTCTGGGATCCTCTGGCATGGATAGCCCTTGGGAATGCTGCTCCTTCCCTGCTGCTGAGGTTGGGCGCCCAGTTTTAAACAGCTGATGGACGGCTTGGATCATCACATCCTTGTTCCCAAGCTCTTAAAACTGAAGGTGCAGGGAGACCCCTCAAAAAATCTTCTCCCACAGGTGATTCCAGTTCCACACTGGGCCCACAGAGCCCAGCAGCAGGCAGAGGGTGTTGTGGGCTGGCACGAGGTGCCTTCCTCCGGATACAGGCTGTTCCTGATCCACAGCGGAAGCAGCTGAAGGAATTGGACTGGAAACCCTCAGTCCCTCTGTGTTTAGGTGCTGGGGCTAAGAAACAGCATGTCTTGGCTTTAAGGGGATGTAGCAGGAATGTTCTGTCCTTCCCAGATAGGAAGGAACGCTTGGAAATAACAAAGAGATTCAGGGCTTGGAAACATGGAGGGAAGAGGCCCGTGTGGAGTCGAAAGAAAAGCAAGTGGCTTAAGTTCTGTAAAACTGGGCCCCAAAAAAGCCCTTGGGAATGTGATTCTGATCCAAGTGAGGTACTGTACAAAATCAGGGTGGTCTCACAGCGTTTTGGGGGAGAAAAATGCGGGAAGAGAAAATCAACCCCTATCAGAAAGGTTTTTGTTTGAAAATTTAATACGAGATCAGAGCAAAGTGTTCATTTTTTATTGGAATTATTCATTAAGGCTGAGGGAAAAGGGGATTATCTTAATATTTGTTTCAGGGGAATTTAAAAAAAAAAAAAAAGGCATTTTTTACCAATTCCAGGTGGAAGCAGAGATCCCTGGTTTTCCATGGAGAAGTCACAGGTCTCCATGTGGCTTCATGTGTTGGGGAATGATCCTTGTGACCCTCTTCCTGGTGCTAAATAGCACTTACATAAGTAAAGGAGAGGAATTTCTCACCAAAGTGGGTTTGTACTGATTCATGGTGGGAATTTATCTGTTAGGACAGAACATCACGTCGGATCCGGGTGGAATTTGAGATCCTTTGCCCAGAGTTCGATCCACGTGGGTCAGACAAGAACCAGGCCTGGGCTCTGGCCACCCCTGTGGCGTCTGTCCCCCCTGGAAGGAGGCTGGAGAGCCGGAGCAGAGGGCATCTGCTGGGAATCTGAGCGAATTCCAGCGCTGATCCCTGCCCGCTGGCCACAAAGCCGCTGCCTGTGCTGCTCCTCTCGTGCTTTCCAAGAATTCCGGCAGCGCTCCCGCGGCAGCAGGACAACTGGCTGTGCAGCTCTGACATTTCCCATACTGAGGAAGCGTTGTTTTCTTGCCAGCTGCAAGGTTTGCTCAGGAATAGCTGTCGGAAATCACTCAGGAAGGTGCCATTGCTGCGCTGCCGGCTCTGCTCTGCCATCCCCCCGTTTTGGGCAGGAATATCCGGGTGCAGTTGGGTGGATCCCTGGTCCTGCTGCTCCCTGGATCCCAGGTGTGTGTCCTCCCAGAGTCCCTCCTGCCCTCCCCTCTCCGGAGGAGCCAAGGGAGGTGTTTGAATCCCTAATTTCCTGTGTGCTGAGCCCAGCCCTGACTTCCTCTGCCCTTTCAGGAGTGGCCTGTGGCACCTGAATTCCTTTGTGGCTGCAGGTTTTTCCCTCCTCCTCAGGTCCAGCTGCTTCAGAGCGAGGTTTCCACCATTTCAAAGGCTGATCCTGTTCCAACACACCCCCCCCCGTGCTTCAGAGGGGCTTGGACTTGGGGTTTCACATCCTGACAGTGGAATCATCCTCGTGACTGAAGGGGAAACAGCCCCTCCTGGTCATCCCACGGGATCACTTTTTGCAGCATTTCTGGAGGTTTAAATCACCTCCATGACTGGGTTCCTCTCCCTTCCCTGGGCACGTTGCTCCATGTCCTAAAACCAGCTTCCCAAGCAAAGCCATTCCCGTGCTGGGAAACTTCCTGGGGCGAGGAAGTTTATTTGTGGAGCCTGATGGAGCGGGGCAGAAGTGGTCTGTGGCAGTGCCCTCCTTCCCAACAGCCGGCTCCTGCGGAAAAACTAAGTGCAGGACACTCCTCTGGGGACCCACAGGGCAGCAAAGGGATTTTAGCAGCTCCGTTAGGATACGTGGATCGTTAGGATACGTGGATCGCACTCTGCCAGCCCCAGGGAGCTGCCGGAGTTTATCCAGTGGCAAAGCAGCTTGGAAAACTCTCGGGACATGTTGTTCAGGCCCTGGGGCGGGGGGGGGAAATGCTGTTAATTTGTCCCTTCCGTGTGTTTTTTTTCCCCTGATGGCTCTGTGAAGGCGTCTTTGAACTCTGACGCGGAGCCAGATTTATTTTCTCAGCGTGATCCGGACACGCTTCGGAATCCGCTTCAGTGACAGACAGAACGGGACACCAGGAACCCGTGCTGGTTGGATTTTTCTTGTGCTAGAGGTTTTATCATCTCCTGTGGCCTAAAAGCCAGCCTTTTATTAAGAAAATAAAGGGAATGCTTCCCCAGCGGGTCTGGGCTGATGCAAATCCCGCACGGAGAAGTCCGGCTGCAGCCGGAGCGCCTGGGCAGTGCTGGGGCTCAGGGCCTTTCATCTGTTTTCCCTCTTGCTATTTATAGCACGTGGAGAAGCAACTGGGGTCCGTGTCCCTGCTCCTGGGCCTCATCCTGGATGTGAACGTGGGTTCACAGCTGCAGCAGGGCCAGGGATCGGGTTCGGAAGGAACGGAGCGAGTCCACGGAGGGCATGAGGAAGGTGAGGGCCTGAAGGCTGGGAGGACCCTTGGGGGTGCTGGGTTTGCTGTAACAACCCAAAATGTGTTTATTGACAGGGCAGCATGGCTTTGGTGTTATCCTCGGGGAGCATTCCCTGATGGCTCCATCTGGCATTAACTCCCCTGGCAGCCGAGCCGCACACGGGAATGTCTGTGCAGTCATCAGTGAGTGACAATTTAACGTGATGGATGAGCTGGAAACAGGTTTGAGCCCTTGAAATGGAGGCTCAGGAGAGGAGCTAAACCTTGTGGAGATACTTTGAGATGCCTTGGTCATTTTTGAAAACTGGAGTTGGCTCCCTCATGGACTTGCTGGCATCCCGTGCCTTTGGATCATCTAATGCAGAGAAAAAGAACTGCTGTTATTTTATTTCCCTTTACTATATAAAAACACACCACTGCTGTCTTTCAGAAGCAACAAAGTTCATTTTTTTTTTGGCAGCTGTCAAATAGCTGATGATCCAGTAGGGAAGTGGTTTGGAGTACAGAACAGGATCCCCCTGATCTGAGACTGCAGCCTGAGGAGATTTGGTTCTTTGCTTTAGGCCAGCTTTTCATTTCAGCTGATTTTTTGTTTGCAGGGCCGTGATTCACGGGAGCCCCTGGCCTCTTTCCCAGAGCAGACTCCATGTCTTCATAAAACAGCAAGTATGGAATGGCCCGGCCACAAATATTTCAGCAGAAAACAATATCCCCTGCACCTCTCCCACCTGGCTCTGCCACAGGTGGCTTACTCAGTGATGGCAGATGATAAAGTCCTGTTTCCCCTGTCACCCAGCCAAATGTTCCCTGGCAAACGTGGGACGTGGCGCTGAGTGTTCCTGTGGGAGCACACATGTGGCTCCCACCCTGCCAGGGAGATCCGTGCGTGAGGAGCAGGAGTTTCTCTGGGTAGTCCCCAGATGTGCTGCCAGGGACACAACCCCCTCCCAGCTGCAGGGCCCACACTGACCTTTCCCTAAAGAATCCAGGGGAGTGTTTTCCTGGAGCAGCTGGTATTGGATTTGGAGGGTCACAGTGATCCAATCCAGCCTGGTCCTGGGGGTGGTGTAAAGGGAGGTGAAGTGATTTTCCCAAGGTGGCTTCCACGTTCACTCCGTGCTTCTTGTCCATTTGTTCCCTCAGCCCTGCAAATCCGTGCCCTGTTAATGCACCTGGAATTGAGGCAGGCAGAGGTGTACAGGTGTGACTGCCTGGCTTCCAGCACGAGGGCAGCATCCCTTGGAGCAGCAGGAATCGTTACTCTGGATCCCCCAACCAGGGACCTGCTGGCCAGTCCCTGCCTTCCAAAAAGCGCAGGGGTTGCTTTTCCGTGAAATTTGGCCATGTTTTTTGTCACGCAACTTGCAGGAAAAGGATTTTCTCTGTGGCTTATCCCTCATTTGCCTGAAATCAGGCAATGTATTAAAACTGGTGTTGCAGAGGATCAGGCAAGAAGAGGACTTGATTGCAGACATCTCATTTCCGTAGGAAACGGGGCTAAAAATAGGGAAGGATCATAACGGATACTTCTTTTTCTTGCCACCCTGCTGTTCCCCAGCTGGGAATCAGCTTTTGTCCCGAAATCCGAGGTTTATTGCCTTGCTGGTGTTTTCTGGGCCCCAGATGTAGCCATGAGTCTTTGGAGAAGCTGGAGCAGGGCTGTTGCTGGTGGCTGATGCACAGGGAGACACACGTGATGGCAAAGTGAGGTTTTGGGTGAGGTCTGCTCTCTCTCCAGGCTCCCCACAGCAGCCCCTGTGTTATCCAGGGCCCCTCTCCAGCACTAATCCTGCTGGCAGCCGTGCTCCTGATAACCCTCTGGGGCTGGGTGAGTGCTGATGTCTCCATAGGCACCAGTAGTGTTCCCTTTGGACATCTGATACGGGCTATAAATACCAGGTGGGTTCATGTTCCCTCCAGCACCAGTGCCAAGTCACCCGAGATGGGCAGACAGAGATCCCTGTGCCAGAGAAATGGCTGCAGCCCCTGGAAAAGGGACTGAGTCCCTGGTGTGGGCATTTGAGGGCTCCACACTCCTGGCCAGGTCCCTTCTGCTGGCGTTTGCAGCACTGGTGTCACCTGGGATCTGCACCCCACAGGCCAGCGGCGTCCTGGGCTCTGATGGAGACAGCTGAGGTGTTGCCAGGCTTTTCCCTTTTTTCCAGGACACTCAACACACATCCCTGCCCGCTCCAGGTACTGCTCTGAGCTGTTTACTCGTTACCTGCACACCTTGTTCCTGGGTACACCCTTACACTGGTGTTTAACAGCCTGGTGATGCTGCTGCACCAAAACACACCAAGTTTGGTTCCAGGCCTGGTGTGAAGTCCTTGTTCTTTGATATCCACGGGGATTTTAGTCAGTGGTTTGTGTTGGAGCCGGGGTTCACTCCTTTCCTTGCTTGTGGTTGAGGGGAAAGGCTGAGGCTGACCCACCTCCGCTCATCTTTATTAATTTGTCTTATGCACAGACGTGGAGGAAATCATGATTTCAGGCAGGGATTTAGGGACAGGCAGCACCCTGGCTGTGGTTGCCTGGCTGGGGAGTTGTTGCACCACTTCTCCATTCTTTCCTCACTTTCACAGACTCATGGGATCACAGGATCATTTGGCTTGGAAGGGACCTCGAAGCCCACCCAGTTCCACCCCCTGCCATGCACAGGGACACCTTTCACCGGCCCAGGTCGCTCCACGCCCCGTCCAGCCTTGGCTTTGCCCCTCTGCGGTGAGCAGCTCTCCCGGCCGGCTGCGAGGGGTCCGGGGCTGCCGCGTGCGGGAAAACCGAGCTACGATTCCCGAAGAGCCTCCGGGACGGGGTAGGAGGAGAACGAGGAGTAGGAGGGCGGCATCAGCCGGGGCTGAGCCCAGCCCGGCCCCCGGGGCGGAGCCGGTGCAGCAGCGCCGGGGAGGACGGCGGAGCCCGGGGCAGCCCCGGCCCGACGCCGGGATGAGCTTCCCGCGGCCCCTGCGCCGCTCCGTCAGCCTCAGCCCGGCCCGCACCCTGCGCCTCGTCGTGCTGGGGCAGAGCGCCGTGGGCAAGACAGGTAAGACGGGGCTTCCCCCTCATCCTCCCGGTGTCCCCCCGGCATCTCCCGCCAGCACCCCTCCGGCATCCCCGCATCCCTCCGGGATCCCTCCGGCATCCCCCGGTACCCTTCTGGCATCCCCAGGCGTCCCCCCGGTATCTCCCCTCTGGCTTCTTCCCGGGCAGAGGGACCGACCCTCCCGTGTCCCTTAGAAAGCCGGGATGGGGAACATAACCCCGGTGTCTCCCAGCCCATGGCGTTTGAGGGCACCGAGTTTCCCTCCCCTCGAGTTCCCCGCGTGGACACTTCGCAGCCGGGGCTCGTCCCTCGGGGGGTTTTCCCGTGCCCAAGGGGTCCCCGGCTACGCGGGAGTGGTGGGTCCGGGGGGGCACATCGCTGACCGGGAGAGCTTTCCCAGAAGCTGGGCTCGGGTTTGGGCTTTCCTAGGTGTTGGGAGTTCGCTGCTCATTCCCGGCGCCCGCAGCGGCTTCGCGGAGCCTCCTGCACGGCGCCCTGGCTGTTTTCCTTGAGGAAAACTCTCTTTCCCTGCGCCTTGCTCGGCGCTCTCCGTCTGCGCCCGTCGGGGTGGGGGTTCGGGATGCTCTGCCGGGAGCACCTCAGCTCCTTCCTTCGCCGTATTCCTTCCTGGGGATCATCCTTTCCCCCTTCCCACTCCTCTACCCCGGGCTGTGAGCACTTGGGAGCAAAGGTGCCAGGAAGGGGTCAGAGGCAGGGGAAGGTGTGTATTCATGTGGATCCGCACCGGTTTATTGCAATGATCCATCATCCGTGCAGAGCCTGGGGGAGCCTTTGGGACACAGCCAAGCTGCCACGTCCTCGGGGAAAGGGAATGTCCTGCCCCTTTGGAAGAGGCATCACCTGTGCAGGTGCTGCAGCACCGGCGGCTGTTGCAGCCGCTGGAGTTGCTTTTCTGTGCACAGCAACTGGCACTAGTGAAAAATTGTAATTCCCTGATTGAATTAGAGGAGGCAGCTCCCAGCTCTCCACGAGCAGCACGGGAGCACGGGATGGGGCTCAGCTCTGCAGTACCCAGAGCACCAGGGCAGTATTCGGCCTCGACAGAGCAGATGGAGCCTGTACAGCACATACAGAGCCTTTGGCTCACCCCCACCCCGGGCTGAACCCGTGTTTTCCTGCTGGTGTCGATCCCACCCGGCACAGAGCAGATTCCTGGGAGCTTCAGGCCCTTCCTGCAGGCAGTTGAGGGGCTGTTGTGCCTCCTCCTTCGGGTGGGATCGTGCTGAGGGTCTTTAAAAGTTCCTCCAGTTGGGCTCAGCTGTGGCTTCTGTTGGTGCCATCAACACTCGTGTCCTCCAGCAGCGGGGTTTTTGCCCGTGTGACGGTGACAGAGGCCATGGAATCAGGGCACAGGGAGGTCATTGATATGTGGCTCCTGCAGAGGAGCGTGCCAGGAACAGGGAGCAGCCCCAAGGATGTGAGTGGGCCCCACACTGGAGCATCACCAGGACAAGCTGCTGCGTCCACCCTGCAGGACACAGAACCAGGCTGGGAGAGCCGAGGGGTGGGAACAATTAATTCCCAGAAAGAGTTTGGGGTTTTTTGGAGCAGTTTGGAAACCTTCAGGGTGTGGTGATCTGAGGTCACAGACCCTCCGAGTAGGAAGGGGGGTTGGGGGCAGCCCTGTGGTTTAAGGATCGGGGCTGTGCATCTCACCCTCGGGAGCTGGAAACGCAGCCCGGCCAGGGCTTGTGTTATCCTCTGCTGCTGCTGCCCAGCGTAAACTTTGCCATAATCCAGAGCAGAGCTCTGCTGCAGCACGTGGACAGAAGATGGATCGGTGCTGGACACCGTTCCACAGCAGCACAAACAGGGCAGCACGTGGGCAGGCGCTCAGAGCAAACAGGAGGTGCCCAGCCCTCCCCTCTCCCCGTGGCAGGTAAATCACCCCTCGAGCCCACAGCCATCCCTGGAGCCCAGGTTCTATACACAATTAACCCTTTCAGCTCTGGGGCTCTCCTCAGAGAGCCCTCCCCGGGGTTACTGATGTTCAGGATGGGGAAAGAAACCTCCTTATAAGGCTGGGTGGCCACGGCCGCTCTGCCTGCGGCCGCTTCCCCCATTGGCAACTCCGCTCCTGTTCCTGCGCTCCAGCCAATTTTTAATCAATCTAATTGGCTCCTCTTCTCATCCCACAGCATGTGCTCCAGCTTTGGGTGGCTGCCTGACATATGACACACAATCAGGTGCTTTCTACAGACCGAGCCTGGCTCGTCCCACTCCCCCTGATAATTCCATTGCCTCTTTGAAGGTGCCGATAGGTGCCTCCTGCAGGGATCCCTGGTTATCTCCTCAGAGCAGTTTGGCTAAACTACCTGCTTTTCCCATCAAATCCCTTCCCTGCTGGGCAGGTTTAAACCCACAGGCGGATTGGGGGGTGAGGGGATGGTGAATCCCCCAAACAGGAGCCGGGCAGGTTGTGAGAGGCAGGAGAAGCTGTTGGGGCTGGTGGAGCAGGAAGCCTGACTTAGGTGGGATGCCACATTCCTGGGACAAGCACACAGATCTTGACTGGTCTGGTGTGGGTCTGTAAGGGCAGAACACTGGGAACATTTGCTGATGGGCAGATGGGACAAACTGACCCCAGGCTGCACAGGGAAGGTGAGCTTGGAGTGTCGTACTGGCTTGGTGTTGGATTTTTACATCCCCCCTTGTGTTTCTGGAGGGATTTTCATCACATCCTGGTTCTGCTGAGGGTTATTCTCCCGTCACACTCCTGCTCTGTTCCCTTCCTCCCGCTGCGCTGGCACCTGGTGTGCAGCCTCTCCATCCTCTCCCTCCTGGATCTGCACTCCTGCCTTGCTCTGGCTGTTCTTTTTTCCCCTGTTCCCACTCATTTTCCTCTAATTTCCCTCTCCACTCCTGTTGCCTCTCCAAGCCAGCTCTCAGCCTCTCCACTGCCTTTCACTCCCATCTCCATTACCATCATTAACACCTTGAATGGCTCAGGAACCACTTCCACCCGTGCTTCTGAACTCTCTTCAGCTTCCCAACCACAAATTTCCCCCCAGGCGTCGGTGCCACTCTCCCCATGGCTGGAAATTCCTGCCTGGAGACTTTGCACCACGGCAAAGCTTTTCCTGCCTCTCACAGGAAAATCTGAGGAGGCTGTGGAGGTCTTTTGCAGTTCCCAGGGGAGCTTGCCCACCTCCCAGCCCTGCTCTGGAGCCGGGGTCTGGATCCCTCAGCCTGGTTGGCTGGGATTGATGAGAGGCAGCCAGGAGAGAGCCCTTTCTGTGCTGATGGAGTGGCTGGGCAAGGCTACAGCACCAGCAGCCCTCACCCTGCCAGCAATTTGGGAATTGCCTGGCTTGGCTCTGGCACAGGGAAACCTGTAATTGGATGAGGGGGTTTAATTGCCCGAGCTGTGGCTGCTCCTGCTGCTCCTTGCCCTTGCAAAGAGGAAAAATCGTTCCAAAGGAGCAGATCCCTGTGTTGGTGCTGTGGCAGCATCAGAAGGGGCTGGGGTGCTGGAGGCCTTGCAAGGATGAAACTGGTCCCCAGTTGTGCCCAGCATCCCAGGGATGTGAATTCCCAGGCTCAGGCATAGCAGGGAGGGGATGTGAGGACCGAGAATGGGCTGATCCTCCAGACACCGGCTCAGCTCCCCTCCCAGCTCCTGGTGTCACTTCCAGCACTGCCTTCCTGCAAGGCACGGCTGGCCTAGGGGGGAGATCCTGGTTTGCCGTGCCCTGTGTTCCTCCCACTTTGGCCTTTCGGTGAATTCCATGAAATTCGGTGCCAGCAGCCTTCCCTTCTCCACATGCTGTGTCTGGGTCAGGTTAAACAGACTGGGCTGAAATTCATGGGACCCCTCCCACAGGTCCCTGCTCCATCCATTCTGCAGGTCCCTGCTTCATCCTTCCCACAGATCCATCCTCCATCCCTCCTGCCTCAGGCAGCTGATGTTTCCCTGCAGTTTGATCTGACAACCATAACAGGCTTTGTTGTGGTTTTTTTTTCCAGCACTGACCGTACGATTCATCACCAGGAGGTTCATTGGAGACTATGATCCAACTCTAGGTAGGGAAACTCCTTTTCCTTGGTGCTGTCACAGAGTTAACTGTCCCGAACTCACCACATTCCCTCCTGTTCCTCCTTGTCCAGACCAGCTGTGGGCAGAGCCCCCAGCCATCCTGGCCTCTCCCTGGTTCCTGAATCCCTTTTTCCCTTTCTGTTGTTATTATTATCCGTTTTCCCTCTGCTGCTCCATGACCCCATGTTGCTCCCACGCTTTGGTCACTGCTGCCCCCGCAGCCATCCACATGTCCTGGGGTCTCTGGTGCCATGGGAGATGCTGGGCCTGATGCCACAGCACAGGGCTGCCCTTCCTGGGCATGGAAAGACAGGCTGGTTCAAGATGTGGCCTTGAAACAGAGGCCACAGGGCTGTGGGATGCAGCAGGTGAAAATCCACTTCTCTGTCACGGCTCCATCGCAGCCCCCCAGGCTGTGGCTGCTCCCCTGGGGTTCTCTCACACACCTTTGCTGTCTGTCCCCCCCAGAAATGATCTACAGGCACGTGGCTGTCATTGACGGGGAGATGGTGCACTTTGAGATCCTTGACACGGCAGGACAGGTGAGCTCAGGCCGTTCAGAGCCCGGGAAAACACCACTGGAGCAGAGCAACCTGCCATGGAAGGCCGTCCCCGCTCTCCCACTGGCCTTAATCCATGGTGTCTGGGTACCCCTCATGGTGTCCATCTTGGAAAAAGGATGTTTTGGTGAATTTATGTCTCTCTAATGTCAGTCACGGTGTGGCTTCAGGGGAATGTTTCCACATTCCCGTTGCTGGTGGGTGGCACCACTCTGCCGGTGGAGCATCCTGGTGGCTCCAGGGAGCAGTGATTCCCCCCTTACCCGTGCCAGGACAAGGCTGATGGCTGTCCCCATCTGCCACACTGCCCAAACCACCACGTCCCTGCCCCAGGCATTGCCTGCAGGTCACTGCTCCCTGCGAACCCACAGCCAAAACCTTCCCGGGGACGGCGCCGGGCCCTCGGGAGGTTTTTCCGGGTTGCAGCCCGGCAGTGCTGGAATTCCAGAGGCGTTAACGGGAGCCCGTCTGCCCCGGCAGGAGGAGGACTCCCTGCAGATCGAGGAGAAGATCAAGTGGGGCGATGGCTTTGCCGTGGTGTACTCGGTGACCGACCGGTGCAGCTTCGACGAGGTGATGCGGCTCTGCTTCCTCATCAACCACCTCCACGCCAGCCCCAAGCGCAGCGGCGGCGCCGAGCAGCCCCCCGTCGTCATCGTGGGCAACAAGAAGGACCTGCAGTTCGACAGGATGGTGTCCACAGAGGACGGGGAGAACCTCTCCAAAGCCCTGAAGCTTCCTTTCTACGAGATCTCCACCCGGGACAGCTACGAGGAGCCGGTGGCCGTGTTCAGCAGCCTCTACCAGGAGCTGCTGAGGCAGGGGCACTTCTCCCCGGGCTCCTTCAAGAGGAGGACAGTGTCCAAGCTGATGGAGAAGATTCCCAAGATGCAGGCCAGCTCCACCCTGAACTCTGTGGGCCGGAGCCTCAGCTTTAACTCCTTCAGGGACTACATCCCTGAGTGAGTGTCCTGGCTCCAGGACGGCGGGACGGCTCATCCTGCTGCTCCAGCCCCAGGGTCAAGGGAGGCTGGTGGGGCTGTGCCGGCTCCCCAAAGGGGAAGGTGGAGAGTGGGGAGGGTGGGATTGGGATACAAGAGCCCGTGGGTTCTTACAAACAGGCTTTGTGCCAGCAGGGAAGATGTTCTTCATCCCTCTGACCCCTCTGTTCCCTCTTCCCTCTCCTGCATGGCTGCAGTCAGCAGCACCTTGGCCCATGGTGACTTCAGTGGTGTTGGGCCGGCCTTTGGAGGCTCAGCTGTGTTTTGGCAAGGCTCAGACCCAGCACAGACACATCCAGGGGGTCTTTCCTTACTGCCCTAAGCTGGCTGTGTCTGTCTGTGCCCCAAATCCAGCCCCCACAACGGGTGACCCTGAGGGCTGCGCTGGCTCCTGGAATGCCACCAGCTGTCCCTGCCCTGGGGATGGACCCTGCTGCCTCTGCTGCCCGCTGTGGCTGGTAAGACCCCCTGGATTCTCAAACCCTGCCAGCCCATCCAGCTGCTCCGGGGGTGATCCCTGCCCACCCCCACCCCTAAGTGCCCCCAGACCCTCGCACTGTATGGAGGAGGGTGACAGGGGGCTGTGTCCCTCTCTGCCTCCACTGCTGTCCCCCAGAGAACCAGGCCAGCTGGGTTTGCCCATCTCCAGCCCCTGCCAGAGGCCAGGGCTGAACTTCCATCCCGGTTTTCCCCTGGATTTGCAAACTGAAGCGGCTGTGGAGGGGCTGCTGGAGCCACTCTCCCGACCTGCTGCACACGGCTGGAACCCCGGGCACGTTACAGCAGACAGGGATCTGTTTACAGCAGGGGGGAAAAGCCTGTTAATCCCTGGCTTTTCCAAAAAGCCATTTTTTAACATTTCAGGCCCCTTGGCTTGCTCTCCTCTAGTGAGACTGTAAATAAACCCTGGAAGAAGGGCAGCAGATGCTCCATCCCTGCTGAATCCACCACCTGCTCCCTGCTTTCCAAGGTTCCAAGTCACCCCAGGCCTGACATCTCCACCTCGCTGGGGCAGCCCATCCCTGGGGGAGGCAAATCGACCCGCCCAGATTTCAGATGCACACTGAGCCCTTAGGCTCAGATCCCGCTTCTCCATCCCAGAAGAACAGCATTCCCAGGGCAGCTTCTCCTGTTGATGCCCTGCCCCTCAGTAGCAAGGACACGACGGAGCCGATTCCAGGAGGTACAAATGCTGTTGCTTGCAGGGGCCCCTGTGTCTGTTCATTAATTTCCCCACTCCCAAAGAGAGAATCACCACGGGCTGAGAATTTGTCTGTTTGCACAGGGATGGGGCAGGAAATATATGATGGGCAGGATCCAGGTCACAGCTCATGCTTCCCTCCCTCCCTGCCGGTGCTGGGGGCTCTGTGGCTGTTCAGGGTGGCTGTGCTGGGACCTTGTGGTGTGACCTCTCCCTTGTCCCCCCTGTTGTGACCGACCCCGTTGTCTGCTGCTGCGTCCTGTGACAATAAAAGCCGAGTTCCCAAGCACCTGTGACGCTCCCATGGGTTATTTTTAGGGTGCTGGGTCCCTCTCAGGGAGCAGAAGCAAAGGGGTGAGTGTTGTGGGATCACCTTAAATTAGGGCTGGGCATCCCCCTTACCCTCCACCCACGCCCCAGCACCATGCACTGTCCTGGGTCCCTCCATCCCTAGGGATGGGAATGGCTGGATGTGTGCCTGGGAGAGCTTCCCTGGAGCATCACAGCCTGGGAAACCACTTATCCCATGTCCCCAACCTGCCATGGAACCCACTTGGACACCCTGCAGCTTCCAAAAGTGTTTCCTGGCGCTGCCTGGGTCTGTCTGAGGGGTTTCCCTCCAAGGGGTTCGTTAAATCCCACCTTTGCCCATACACCTTGAAGGGAAAAGGAACCCCATGAGGGGGCCAAGCCAGGACAGTAATTTGTGGCTGTTCCTTCCCAGCACCTTCATTAAAATCCCAATTTTTATTGATTTATGTTTAATCTAGGGAATTAAAGTTTGCTCAGGGCTCTGTGTAGGGGGAGAGCTGGACAAGGTTTGGGGTTTTTTTGTTTAATTTTAGAGAGTTTATAGCATTCCCAAGGGACCTGAATGGTGGGAGCTGGGCTGAGGTTTGTGATCGGGCAGCTGGGGTGGGTGTTGCTGCCCTGGCTGGGATTTGGGAAGTGCTGAGCCAGCTGCTGGGATGGGGAGAGAAGAGTTTAAGAAGGATTAAACCCTGTTGGGTTGCTGGACACATGCTCAAGTCTGTCACTGCACAGGCTTTGGGTGCCTCATCCACGTTGCTCAGTTCCCAAATATCCCCAAGGTTTCTCCAAAGGGCTGGATTTCCCTTTGCTGGCCCGATCTCCAGGTCAGTGCAATGCCAGCTACGGCAGAATCCTGCAATATTCAGCAGGAATTATTCCAAGAGATGGATGAAAAAGGACCAGCTCGTGAGCAGGAAGCAGGGCCAGTGCTGGAACAGCACCCCCAGCATTCCTGGGAATGGAGGGGCGCTGGGCATGGCTGGGATTGCTGTCCTGGATTAACCCCGGTGTGTTTTGTATCCCAGGGAATCCAGAAAGGTCTCCAGCCAAAAGCTGCTGCAGCCCCTCACCAGGACTCCTGGCCCTGCCTGCCCACTATAATTAGCACAAAACCTCATTAGTGCTGGGCTCTGCTTTGGGAGAGGCCAGGGGAGCTCGCCAGGGCTGGTAATTGCTAATTACTGGAAGCCCCCCTGGTTGGCTCTCTGGGGGGGAGATTCCCCTCCCGGGTATAAAATCTTCAGGATGCAGCATCTGTGATGGGTGGGGACAAGTTTGGGGGGTTCCCTCTGTGTGGATCCTGGGGGGCAGCACTGGGGTAACCCCATAAATCCTAAATCGGTGGGGTGGGGGGTGTGCAGGAGTTGGGCAAGGAAGGAAATGGAGAAGAGGAGGAAGAAAAAGAAGGGAACTAAGAAGAAAATGAAGAGGAGGAAGAAAAAAAGACAAAGAAGGGGAGGAAGAGGAAGATCTGTGCCTTCCTCAGAGCAGAGCCTGCAGCTTCAGAGCCCCGGGGAGGTGAGTCCAAGCCAGTTCCCTGGAGAGGAGGAGCCCAGAGCTCCGTGGGGATGTGTGACCTGCAGCCTCCTCCCTGCCCAGCAGGGCCGTGCCACCAAAACTACACCCCAGGGCATTTTTGAGATGGAAGCCAGGAGCAAGGGCTGGGGTTTGGTGTGCCTTGGAGCTCTCCCAAAAGAACCACGACTGTCCTTAGGGAGCACAGGGCTTCAGGGCTGCTAATGACCCCCACAGGGGGAAGAGGGATGGAGGGAGCCGGGGTATCCCACGGTGATCCCCTGGGTGGGTGTTCCTGTGTGTGGCTGGGAAGTGTCACTCCTCTGGGGACACGTGGGTGTCAGGAAGGTTGTCCTGCACCTTTCCAGCTCAGCTCCACAGGAAGAGTTTTGATCTCATCATCCAAACGGCGTCTCCAGGGCTGGGATTGGATTTGGCAGCACATGGGCTGCGAATCCGCTCAGCAGGTTTCTAGGAAGCTTGGGAGAGGCAGATGAAGCAGAAAGGTCCTTTCCAAGAGCTCCCTTGCCTGTGGTCACCTCCAGCAGCTCCCTGGCATGTCAAGCCTCCCCATTATCCCCTCTTAACCCCTCTGCCAAAGGGTTTGCTGGAAAACCAAGGGATTTTGGAAGACCGAAATCACGGGCTGAGGTTATGGGGTGCAGCTGCTTTCTCTTGGCAGCCACAGCTTTTATCAGCAGCTGTGCCTTGTTTTAAGAAAAAAAAATAGATGGTTTGGGCTTTTTGAAGGCTTTTCCTGGAGGAGCAGCACATGGATCTGGCCTTGCCGCAGCTCCAGCCCCGTTCCTGGGGTTATGGGGAGAGCGGAGCTGCCAACGGCCCCTCCCAAGCAGGTGCTGCCTTTGGACACCCCAAATCAGCACCTCCACCCCACTCTGAGGGATCTGAGCTCAGAGCAGGAACGTTGAGGGTGTCTGAAATAATCCCTGGATTTAAGATGCCTGGGCTCAGTCTGGGAGTGCAAGGGGGGGCGAGTGCCTCGTGGAGGGGTTTTCCTTGGCACAGTGGGCTCCTCTCTCCCCACATTAGCAAGTTTAGGGAATATTGTGCATTAGGGTTTGGTCCCTGCCTCCTTCTCACCACCTTGGGTATCCCCAAAATATCGGGCTGTGCCTGGAGGGAGAGGGGACAAGGGATACACGGGGGCTGTTCCTATCCCATCAGCACCAACCGGAGTTGGCAGCTGGAGCTTCGGACTTTCCAGCTAGAAAATTATCCATCCACGGGTCACTGTGGGTGCTCTGGGCTGTCCCCCAGACCACCCTCTCCCCGAAATCCGCTGCTCCAGGTGAGACTTCCCTGAAAGCACGGATGGGCTGTGGATGGACACAAAGAGCCCCCTGTATCCGGGCGCTCCTGGTTTGGGAGACGTGATAGGGATGGGAAGGGACAGTCGTCCTGTAGTCACTTCCAAGGGCTGTTCCTGTTGGTAAAGCTCCGTTGTCATTCCAAGTCCTGCTGCTCATTCGTTGCTTTATAAATAGCCGTGGAGTTCATGGAAATCTGGGATTGTTTTCCAGGAGGAAACCTGGGCTGAGATTTGGGGGTTTTGGAGCCGTATCACCCTTTTTTTGCTTCTTTTTTTCTTTTAAAGCGATCAATGTCCCAGCCGGAATAAGAAGCACAAGGCTTCCTAAGGCATGGAGAATTCCAGCACAGCCAAAGGCTTTTGCTGGCACTGAAAGGAAAGACTGGGAACTGCAACGGGAAGGAAAACCGACGGAGAACACCCACCACAGCACACCGGCTGGTTTATTCCCGGGACGGATTCTGAAGGCATCTTCTCCCATGAGACAAACCTTGGGAGAGCAGGAGGACAGTATATCCATGTACATCCATGCTTCCAGCTTCAGGTAATCCACCCTGCCTCACCTCTGTGTCTCCCAGCTTGTGGATATCATGGATAAAAAGTGGGGCTTTGGTGTAGTGGGTTTTTGGTACCAGAGGATCCATCCCCCCAGGGAGAGTTTGGGATGAGGCTGCTCCACTTGACTGGGGAAAGTCAAGGAGAGATGCCAAGTCCTGGAGGGCTTTGCTGCTCCCACCAGTTTTCCTTTGCTCTTGGCCAACCCACACAGCTTTCCTTTATTATTTTTTTTTTAAACATTAATATTTATGAAACCCCAAACCAGCCTCCCCTGGAGGGTCTGGCCGTGCTGCTGGGAAGCTGTGGCTGTAATTGCTGGTGCTTCAAGGCTGTAGGAAAATATTGATGGAAGGGGCTGGTCCTTCCCAAGTGCAACCCCACACACATGGAAAATCCCTGTGGCTCTCCGGGCTCTCTCTTTTTCCAGCCAGACTGAAAGGTGACAACAGGACTCTTAAAGGATGTGGTGTGTGATCCACAGGGTACACGGTGAAGGAAGCCTCTCTTAGGGGCTGCTGATCCTAAATCCCAGGGGGAATAACCCTTAATCCCTGTTTTCTGGGTGTTTCACCAAAAAAGCTTGGATTCCCGAGCTCTGCTTATTGGTGCTCGTGGGTTAAATGTCTTTCCAAGCCTCCCACTCCATCCTTCCCCGGGAACCTATTGGTGCTGCATCCCAAACAGCCTCGAGGGCTGGCAAATCCCAGAATCCTGGAATGGTTTGGTTTGGAATGGACCTTAAAACCCACCCAGTTGCAACCCCCTGCCACGGGCAGGGACACCTTCCACTATCCAGGTTGCCCAGAACCCCTCAGCATCCCTGGAGCTTGGAAAGCCCCGTGGGATTTTAAAATGGAACCTTAAGGTCCTTTCAGCCCTGCAAAGTCAGGAAAGGAGGAAAGATGCTCCACTTTGCATAGGAGGAGACTTAAGGATGTATAACAAAACCCCAACTAATGGAAGCAAGGGGGCAGGACACTCTCCTGGAATCCAGGGAGCCACCCCAAAATGATGGTTTTTTTTCCTGTAACAGGCCAAGGCAAAGTGGTTTTCCTTGGCAGTGTGAGGAAGATGAAGGGAGGCTTCCTGCTGCTCGTGGGAGCCGCCTCGTGCTGCGATTTGTGAGGGGCAGGAAAACTCCCAAGGCTGTTCCTCCTCCCAAAACAGGGCGGTTCTGGGAGGGAAGAGGGCTCAGCCCAAACCCTGCCCACGTACAGCGCTGGGGGGGTGCCCAAACTTGGCCAAATATTTTGTTGAAACCTCCAGCAGGATTTTTTTCCCGGGATTTGAGATGCTTTTTAAGAAAAGCTGTTTAAAGAATCCCCCTGTTTCCTGAGATCCCACCTGGGTTTGGCTCCTCCACACACCCTTCCCCCTCTTATCCCGCTGCATCCACTGCACCACCGGACGTGCCATCCCGGGGTTTCTCTAATCCCACTTTGGGGGCCCCTCTGCCATCCCATGGATGTGATTTAATCATGGGCCATGTGACAGAGCTTTGCCTTGAGCTGCTGCAGCCAAACACCACCGTTAGTTGCCCCCCCCAGCCCGTTTTGGGGTGGGAAACAGGGAATTGCAGATCTCTGTGCAGCTTTTGGACACTGCTGCTGCATTCCCTTCTTTCCCCTGGACAGAGGATTATCCCTTCCCAGTGCACCAGGACTCCAGGTCATCACAAAGATCTTTATTTTTTTCTCTCCTCTGCCCCATTTCTGAAGGTTTTGCAGCCAAACCGATCCCTGCCTGGGGCACATGGACCTATAAAGCCTCGTAAAATGGTGGCAAATCCCACACCAGTAATTCCATCGGCTCCGGCTGATGCTGTGGGTGAACAGCTCTGAATGACCATGGGGTTTATTCACTCCTACTTGTTCCCCTTTTCCAGGTCAGGGGGTGTGTTGAGCACCCTGAGTGCCTGTAACTTCCCTGGTGGAAGGAGCACCCCTTCTTCCTTCTTTTTTGGATGTTTTCCCCTTAATTTTAACTTGTTTTAGGGTCCCACGGGATCTGTGACCTCCTCAGTTAGTGCTTCGCACCCCGCCCTGCTCTACCTCCTACAGCTTTGCTTAACCCCTCCTGATCCGTGTTCCCAGGGGATTCCCAGCTCTTTTGGGATGGATATCACTATCTCACAGCTCACACCCAAGTTTTTGGGGCAGCCTGACTCATCCTTTCTCCTTATCCCAGATCCATCCTTCTCTCCCACTCTGGAGGCCCTGGGAGAGGCTTGTCCCGATACCATCCACCCATTTTCCCTCCATCCCACACTGGATGTTGCCCCAGCTGGAATGAAAAGTTGATCCTGATGGGGAAAGGCCCCTCCAGGGAATTAATTGAGCCACGGATGAGAATTTTCCTGGTGGATTTGGCCGTCCTGGGATTTTCCCAAAGAGCAACATCAGAGGTGAGCAGAGCTTTGGCCTTTGGGGTTCAGGGCTTGGGATTGTTGGGGTTTGGCCTGGATGCACGATGGGGAATTGCTTTTAAATCCCAGGGTTTTTTATATCTTGGCAGCCAACAGGTTGTAATATTGCTTGGAAAACCCAGGTCTTCCCTGTTCACCTGTAGGCAGCGTGGGATAAGCGTGAATGGTGACTGGGGCATGGAAAATGGATGGAAATCCCAGATTTCCAGTTTTTTGCACTGATGGGGATTGCAAGTATCTCAGGAAGTTGCTTCCCTCTGCTTTGGGGTGCAGGCAGCACCCTTACCTGCAGCTCCCATTTTGGCAGCCTTGGAGATGATCTGAGGGGTGTCCAGTGGCTTTTGTGAGGTAAAAAAAGAGGGATAGAATCCCCCAAAATATAACAGTAACAACCACAAAATCCAAAGCAGCAGAACAAGGAGTTCTCAGCGCTGCCAGGGCTTCTCACGTGTGGGTTCACAGGTGCGTGGTAAAGGCTCAACCAGAGCCACCTCGAAAACTTGGCAAAAAAACAAAAAACCCTTTAAAATTATTCCCCTATAAAGAAAACCCTTTAAAACTTATTATTTTTAATTTCCTGCCCCCGTCTCCGATGAACAGCCACCTGTGGCTAACGTGCAAGCTGCAGGGGAGCGGGTGGGAGGGAGGGAGCTGGTCTTAAGTAACGCTCTTGGGTTAGGCTGGATCAAGTTGCCTCGGCTCGACGGCTCTCTCGGACGCAGCCAGGAGGGAAAACTGCCCTGGGAAACAGGAGGAAAACCTGCTGCCGGCGGGAAAGCCAGCGGGAAGAACATAGAGGAGGCTTGAGAGGCTGCAACAGCATCTCTGAACCTGCCTTCAGGTAAAGAAATGCGGGGAGGGGGGCGGTGGGGGGTGGAGGGGTGGGTGTGCTGTGCCAGGGGAGACGGCACCATTCCCAACCTGCTGTTGGGCAGCGGGATGGAGGGGCACCCTGAGGTGCAGGAACAACAAGTGCCACCCCATGACACTGTCCCCACAGGTGACCCCTTACCTGGGGGAGCACCAGGTGCCCTTTCCCTTGGGCTCACCCAGCACCTGGACCTTGCCCATGGGTGTTTTTCGCTCTGTGAAATATCCAAATACTTTTCCAGGGAAGAGAGAAGGGAGATGGAAAGAGGATGTTGTATCCCCCCCCTCTTTTCTCCAACCATCCTGTGATATTTTCCTGCACCCCTGGCTATTTAGTGCTGCTTCCAAACGGAGCAGTGACTTGATGCCAAACCCCAGGGATCAGCAGAGGCTGGAGAACAGCCCCGCTTCCCACCGGCCATGGCCCCATCTCCCTCCCGGGCTCTGGGCCACGCGTGTCCTCCTCCTCAGTGTCACTGTGTGGGTGCTGTCAGCCGTGCCAAGGGGCTGAGCTGGCTCCAGGACAGGCTTTGGGAGCTGAGCCTCCGTCACCGAGCCCAGCAGCGGGATCTGCCGCGGAGGAGGCTGTGGAAGGGACTCCTCTTACCTTCGGATCGGTGCGGAGAGAACAGAGCTGCAGCTTTCCTTCTTTTAAACCGTTTTTTTTTTTAATGGAATTAATTTTTTGTGCACGCTTTTGGAGCGGTCCCAGGGAATCTTTTGGAGCAACCCCAGAGGCTTTTCTTTCTCGTGCCGCTGCAGGAGGGCTGAGAAGCGGAGCATCACCATGCCCCTCTCCCGCCACACCGGCCAAATCCCAGAGTCCAACTGGACCTTGGGCTTCAGGGAGATGACGGAGCCCTGGAAAGGCGCCGTCGGCTGCCTCGGCGTGGCCGTCTTCTTCGCCATGACCATCGGCATCATCTCCTGGCAGGCCCTGGAGCAGTCCCCGGAGGAGTGGGTGCTGCGCGGCCGGGCCGGCGGGATGCTGTGGGAGCGCCGGCGCGGGGCCCTGGTGCTGCGGGCGCTGCCGGCGGGGCGGGCGGTGGCGGCGATCGCGGTGGGCGGCGTGCCGGCCGCCGAGCCCCCGCCGCCGCGGGACCACTGCTGGCACGACGGCGGCCAGTTCTGCTACTCCTGGGAGGAGGACGCCGAGCTCCGGCTCTCCCTGGAGCCCCCGGCAGCCCCCGGCACCGAGTGCTACGGCGTCCGCTGGACCCCCCTGCGCCCCGACGTGACGCTGAAGGTAACGGGGACCCCCCTGCCCAGCTCGGCATCGTTCGGGGCCCAACGAGCCAAAGCGGGCAGGGTCTGGCCCGGCAGAATTCCCCAGCTCCCGTGGAGCTCCCCAGCTCCCACAGCCTCCAGCGACTGGGTGGGAAAAGCCTTTTGGAAGCATCGCGGCCTGATGCTGAGCCCCCAGAACCCCGAGGGGCTGTGGCCGGTGCCGCGTTGGAAAAGCCTTTTGGCAGCATCGTGACCTGATGCTGAGCCCCCCAAAACCCAGGGGGCCCTGGTGGTGCCGTGTTGGTGACCCCGGGGTGGGAGCACTGTGTTTATATGGAGACAGAGTAAATAACTGCTGGAGACAATGCTGGCGAGAACCTCGGGAAGGTCCATTCCAACACAGACACAATGGGCAGCTCCCACGGGATGGGAATAACCCACTGAGGGGGGCTTTATTTTTGGTATCATGCCCTGTTTTTCCCTCGGTTAAACGAAAGCAGGCTCTGAAAGGGAGTGTTAGGAGGGGATGGAGGAACCCTGTCAGAGCGAGGTGTCCGGTTGTGGGGAGCCCCCAGGACAGGGAGGAAAGCAGGATGGGGCGGTGTGGGACGGGGGATTGTTCCCCTTTAGCCGTAAATCACCCGTTGGCACCATTTTGGGTGGGTGGAAGGTGTTGCCTGAGCACAACCCCTGCGTACGGGGCTGGGTCCCCTTTGCTGGCGTTGGTGGGGGGTGTACGAGAGGATGAGCAAGACAGAAGAGGCTTTTCCCCACTTTTTTTAAAAAAACAAACCATTGGAAAATATGATCCAGGGGAATCTGAGTTTAGAACAGGCTGTTTTTCCCTCTTTTCCAGCTGGTGTAACGAGTTCAGCTGACACCTGGTACATCTATTCCGAGCCTCCAGGGTTTCCACTTTAATAATTTACATCTCCTCTCCCCACCTCTTGGAGAGACTTAACCTCTCTGTGCCCCGAGCTCAGGGCTCCAGGAGGCTCCCAAGCCTTGGGATTGGGAATAAACACGGGGTGGGCTGAGTTGGGGTTCTTCAGGTCTCCTCTGCCTGCCCCAGCCTCCCTCCACGGCCCCAAATCCTCGGGATTTCGGGGAAACCCGTCCCGCCTGGGAAGTCACGCGGACTCTTAAGTCCTGCTGATCCCTTGACTTGGCAGAAAGGAGAAAGTTTTAGAGGCTTTGAAGTGAAAATTGATGGTTTCTGGCAGGAGGCGGATCAAGAATGGGGATGTCCCCGGGCACAGGGTCCTGTAAGCCCTATGAGAAGTGTCCCAAATCCCCCAAACTGAGTCTCGTTGAGGGAGATTCTTGTTATGAGCCCTTGGGAAGCTGTGCCTTGGGAGAGAGCACGTGTCCCTCCAGGGATGCCGTGGTGCCATCGAGGTGAGGACTAAAACCTCCCTCAGGTGGGGGCAGCTGCAGCTGTAAATTCATGCCAGAAACTCTGGGAAAAGCGGATAGAAAGGTTAATGTCTTTAAAAGTAAAACAAACCTGGAAGTAAAGCAAACAAAGACAAAGCACCAAAGAAAGAAAAAACAACCAAACAAAAACCCCAAACAAACCAAGAAACCCCAAACAGATTTCCCAGCTGGGCTCCTGAAGGTGAATTTAAAGCTCACCCCATTCCACAGGCAGGGACACTTTCCACTAGCACAGTTTGCTCCCGGGCTCACCCAACCTGACCTTTCTTCCTCACCCTGAGCGTTCCCTGCTCTTTAACGATGCTCTCCTGGTTGCAGGATTGCTTTTCCATGGCCAATGTCTCCTGGTACGGTGGGCCAAGCATCCGTGCCCAGCGCTGGCCCCTCAACGGCGCCGAGAGCCCCGCGCAGCCCTTCGTCAGCGGAGACCTCGGCACCAACCCCGACGGCTTCGGGCCTGTCCTGGACAGGTACTTCTTGGGCTCGACAGGTAATCACAGCCTTCCCTGTCCCCTGTCCTCAGTGGCTTCAATCCCTGTGCTTCCCCATCCCCCTCCTCACCTCTAAAGCAGCTGGTTTAAGAGCTGCGTAGATGCCTCCGAGAATTAAATATCCTACAAACGTAATGACAACCGGCAGCAGGACGTGGCACTGCCTGGATCCCACACCGCCTCATCCCTGTGGGAAAGGCTGTGATATTGAACCTGAGTGCCTGAGGGTGGCACGGTCCAAGTCACCCCCGGGGACATCCTGTACTCTTCACGTGTCTGGGATTTTTTTTTCTTAAGTCTGTGCCCATTGCTGCTTCCTCTATCTCCGCTTGAGCGGCTTCACAGCTCCCTGATGCTGCTGTGGGATGCTGAATTCAGGCAGGAGTTCAGCTGCTGTTGTCGTTTTTGGGTGGACATTGGGATTATTCTGCAGAGCACTGAACTTTGGGTATTCCCCCAAATTTATCCAGTGACCCGCAGCTGCCCTGAACTGCTGCAGCCACTGCATGCTGAGCAAAAAAAGGCAGGAATGGGAGAAATCTAGCCCTTGAAAGGCATTTTGGAGGCTACAAGGGAATAGCAGGAACAGAACGGGGACGGTCGGCATGGCTGGATCTGCGGTGGGATCAGCCGGGGAGGTCTTGGCAGCACACAAGTGCCAGGACTGGGAGGAGCCGGGCGCTCGTCGAGACATCGAATTCCCCCTTTCCTCCCCCCAGGAGTGACGGTGACGGTGGCGCCAGACGTGCCCCTGCTCCTGTCGCTGGAGAGCCACCGGCACTTCTGCCTGGAGACGCCGGCGGGCCGGGCGGAGCCCCTGCGGTACCTGCTCTGCATCGGCACCGACGTGGCGGCCGCGCACCGGCACGGGGGCAACCCCCCGGCGGGGCCGGTACGGGCACGGCCGGACACGGCGCTCCTGGGGTGGGTGTTCCCTCCTCCCGGGGATGGGCATCCTCCCAGGAGCCCCCAGGTCGCTGCCCGGAGCATCTCGTTCCGGCCCAAAACCGCGACACCACCACACCCCCCCCCGGCTTTTCCCACCCCGCAGGTCTCCGATGTGGCGGTACCACGGCCCGGAGGGTTCCGCCGCCAAAATCAAGCGGGGTTTGAGGTCGCTGGTGAGGAGGTTGAAGCGGCACGGCCTTCAGGAGGGGGTCGTGGCCCTGGGGGAGCGCGGCACCGCCATCCTGGCCGCAGCGGTACGAGTGTCCCCCCGCGCCCCGCGCCCACCGAGAGCTCGGCATCGCCGCTCCGACCGACCGCCCCTCCCTGCCTCTCCCTCCCGCAGGAGCACGTGCCCTCGGAGCGCAGGAAGAGGCAGGACCTGGCCCTGGTGGAGCCTCTGCGGCTCTCCATCACTCTGTCCCCCTACGCCAGCATCACCTCCCCGCTCTTCCTGCAATCCCTGCACCGCGGCGAGGCCGCGGGATACTGGCTGAGCCGCCAGCCCCGACCTGGGGGCAGCACGGTACAGGATACAGGACCCCCCTCAACCCTAAACCCAAAACTAGCACTGGATAAACCCCCTCGGGTTTATTTCTTACGGGGGGAACAGCCCAGTGCCCCTGTGCTGGGGCACAGCAGTGCTGTGGGGAGCAGCTTCTCTCCTTGGCTCCTACGGAAGCAGCTTGGAAATTCCCACACTTCCAAAAGATTTTAAAAAGTTGCCCTTGTTCAGAAAATCCCTCAGCTCCGTTTTTTTTTTGTTGTTGTTTTTGTGGTCAGTTTAATGATGAGCCACGTTGCCACCCACTGGGGGGTTTTTGGGGGGGAATTGAGGGAGGGTTGACACCAGGCATTCCCCAGCCTCACACCCTGGAATAAGCAGGATATTTTATGGATCTAACAGCCACTTCTGTCCTCATCCTCAGATCCCACTGCTGACCACCTGGAAGGGGCAGCTCTGTGCCCGCCTGAACGTCACCAGCGAGGCGGCGCTGGCCTGGTACCTGGCACGTGCCCGGCGCCTGCGGCAGGCGCTGGGGGCCACATACGTGGCCTTTGAGGGAGTCGAGGGTAATTCCTTCCTGGAGCAGGATGTCCTGCCTCCCGCCGAGCTGGCAGGCGATGGATACACCAGGGTGTTGGCGGCAGCACTGGCGACGCTGGGCAACGGCACCGTCGTCAGCGCCGGGGCCGGGTGGGTACCGGGGACACGCTTTGCTGGAGCCAAGGGGTGTGTGAGTTCCTGGGGGATGGTTGAGGGGATGTCCTTGGGATGCCAGGAGTGCTCAGCACCCAGGGAAGCGGCACGGAGGTGGTCTAGGGCAGCATGTTGGAGTCGATGATCCACGTGGGATCTGAGGTTGGTGAGGCCCTGGCACAGGTTGCCCAGAGAAGCTGTGGCTGCCCCATCCCTGGAAGTGTCCAAGGCCAGGTTGGACGGGGCTTGGAGCAACCTGGGCTGGTGGAAGGTGTCCCTGCCCATGGCCAGGGGTGAGACTGGATGGGCTTTAATGTCCCTTCTAACCCAGACCATTCCAGGATTCTCTATCTGACCCCAGTGACTGCCAAGCCAGCCAGGCATTGTGGAATTTTGGCTCCTGTGAGCCCTCTAAGCACCTCTAAGGGTTTGTTTTGTCTCCCCAGCTCCAGTCACCTCCCTCTGTTCGTCCAGATGAGCCCCCTGCGCTCCGACTGGAGCCACGCGGGGCTGAAGGGGCTGATCCCCTCCGTGCTGCACTACAGCCTCTTGGGCTACAACTTCTTCATCCCTGACACTGTAGGTAAGGATTTGTTTGGGTTTTTTTCGTTATTTCTGCCTTTTCCTCAGTGATTTTTGCAGAGTTTTTCGAGGCAGGAGGTGCATTTGCACCTTAGGTGTGCTATGGGAAGGCTTGGAGCACTTTGCTCCCCGATTTTCCGTTCTGCTGGTTTGGTTGGGATGAACGTTACCAGGGAATCAGCTGAGGAATTAAAAACAAAAGAACATGCTGTAAATATTACCAGGCAGCCCCATCGGCAGCCGGGTCTCTGGGGATGCCCTTTGCAGAGCTCCACCACAACCCACCCCCACAGGGCTTGGCTTGGGCTAAATCCCACCCGGTACAGCCAGGAGGGAGCCCTTAGCCAGGATCCACATCCCCAGGCTCCTGGCTGGGGAATGGATGTTCCTAAAGCTCAAGCAGCTCTGCTCCAAGTTTGCCTTTCTGCCCCAAAGCACAATGGCTGGAGAAATCCTTAAATAAACACGTTACAAAAGGCAAGAAACAACCTCTAATCAGGACCAAGCGGATTGTTGCCCCTTTTCTTGGAGCGGACGGGGTTTCAGACCTGGAGAATGGAGCTGAATAACCGCCCTGAAATAGGGGTTGGAAGCAATTTTTCAATTTGGCCTCTATTTTTAGCCTGTTTTCCTTAGAAAATGTGGCTCAGGCAATCCCAGCACGGCAGTTCCCACCCCAATGGACACTGAACCCATCAGTTTATTCCAGGGAAGCAGGACGGGAGCGCAGGTCCCCCTGCATGGAGGGGGTTGGGGTGTTTGCTTTTGGGGCACGTGGCACCTTGGGTTGTGTCCCCAGCATTCTGAGAGCTGCAAAATCTGGGAAAAGCCTCTGGGGGAAATGGGCATTTGTGGGTGGCTGGGAGAGCCCTCGGCTCGTGCCGTTTCTAGGGAAGCTGTGGCAGGTTTTCGGAGCGACGGCTCCCAGGGATGCCCCGGCTCCCGGGGGGGCTTTAGGCACTGGAAGGGGCTCTAAGTGTTCCCAGGAGCCGCCTTTTCCCGTGGGAGGCCCCTGAGCAGCCCCACTGAGCCCTGTGTTGCCGCAGGAGGGAGCCTGGCCGGTGACTCCGCGGGGGACCCGGAGCTGTTTGTGCGGTGGCTGCAGATCGTGACCTTCCTGCCCGTGATGGCCTTCGGGTCCCCACCCTGGCTCTGCTGTGACTCCTGGGTGTGTATCCCTCACCCTCACCAGGACAACACCGGCTCTCTCATGAGGAAGATCCGAGGGATTTAAATGGAAAGGATTTATGTCCATTATCAGTGGATTTAAATGCACGTAAATCGGGTGCATTCATAGCCGTTATCAGTGGATTTAAATCCACTTAAATCCGTTTAAGTTAACAGATTTATATCCAGTTGTCGATGGATGTAAATCCATTTCAATCAAAGGGGTTTATGTACAATATCAATGGATTTAAATCCATTTGAATCCAATGGATTCATATCCATTATCAATGGATTTTATCAATTTAAATGCAGCAGATTCATATGGGTTATCAGTAGATTTAAAACCAATGGGTTTATACCAATTATCAATAGATTTAAATCCATTTAAATCCAGAGGATTTATATCAGTTATCAAGGGATCTAAATCCATGTAAATACAATGGATTTAGATCCATTGTCAGTGTATTTAAATCCATGTAAATCCACTGGATTTGTATCCACTGTCCATGGATTTAAATCCAGTTAAATCCAGTTAATTAATATCCATTATAATGGATTTAAATCCATTCAAATCCCATGGATTTATATTCATTATCAATAGATTTAAATCCATTAAAATCCAACCAATATCCATTATAAAAAGATTTAAATACATTTAAATACAATGGGTTTATATCCATTGATAATGGATTTAATTCAAATGGATTCACATCCACTATCAGTGGATTTAAACCATTTAAATCCAATGGATTCATATGCATTATCAATTGAGTTAAACCTGTTATCAGTGGATTTATATCCACATAAATTAATATCCAATATCAACCCTGTTTGTACCTTGCTGGCTGCCATAACTTGATCAGGACATTGGAACTCAGTCACCTCTCTTCCCAAGGGAATATATATATATATATATATATATATATATATATATATATATATATAAAATTTTTATTTATTTATTTTCATTTTTCCCTGCCTGCTTTGCTGTTTCCTGGGTGTCAGGCTCCTCACGGATCTCCCTCTGACCCTGCAGGTCCTGAACCTGACCCGCCAATGCATCCAGAGGCACCGGGACTTTGTGCTGCCGCTCCTCCTCAAATACAGCGAGGAGTGGCAGAGTTTGGGACACCCCATCTTCCGTCCAGCCTGGTGGCTCAGCCCCACGGATCCGACCGCCTTCACCATAGAGGATGAATTTCTCATTGGAGATGAGGTGGGAATTCTGCACCATCCTGTGAGCCCAGCTCTGCCGAAACACAAACCGGAGCTTTGTAGTCAGGCAGATTTAAATGCAAGCCAAAGCAGCTGGTTGATGTGGGTTTGGGGTTTTTCCTTTTCGGAAAAGCTTGGCTTTCTTCACAGAACTCTTATTCAGGGCCCTGGAAACCTCTTTCAGCTTTGGGAGCGAAATGATTTAGCAGGAATCAATAGTCTCAGAATGCTGGATACGGCTTTTCCCGTAAAACAAGGGAAAATAGTTTTAAGGCCAGGTTGGATGGGACTGGAACAACCTGGGATAGTGGAAGGTGTCCCTGCCCATGGCAGGGGGTGGAATGAGATGGGCTTTAAGGTTCCTTCCAACCCAAACCATTCCAGGATTCCCTGGTGACCATCTCATCCCCACACGTACATCCTGCCCAATCCACCACCTGCTAAAGTTCTTTTTTCTTTCTTTTTTTTTTTTTTTCACTGCAGGTCCTGGTTGCTCCGATAACAGAAAAAGGACAAACATGGAGGGATGTCTTCCTGCCTGGAGAAGGGCACCTCTGGCTGGACACCAGCTCTGCCCGTGTGTTTGATGGAGGCACCATCCTCAGGAATTACTCTGCCAGCCTGGCCGAGGTGCCCGTGTTCGTAAAGACCTCCTGAATCCAGCCTGGGCAGCTCCTGGACGGTGACCTCGGAGAGCAGCGCTGGCCACAGGCTCTTCCCTGACACTTCCAGACTGTTTGCACTTTTCCAAGAGCCTTTATTTTGGTTTTTTTTGTTTTTTTTTTTTTTATTTCAGGAGAAATTGTTTGAGTTTTCTTACTCGCTGTTATCCAGAAATAGCAGCAATATGGCTCTGCCACCACCATCCACCCACAATGAATGCTCACCTGTATCTTTCCAGGGTTTTCCCATTGACATATTTGTGTGAGTGTTTGTTTAGGTGGACACATCCAGCGTTTCCAGATCCCTGGCAAGGTGCTCAGAGGGGCTGCCTTGGCCAGGGAGTGGATTTTCGGGGGAGATAAACAAACATCAGCTTATACCCGATGGGAAGTTTTGTACTGAGTGGAAAAAAAAGTAAATCCAGGGAAAACTAAACAGGACAGCTCTGTTCAGCTTACACCAAATGGGAAGTTTGGGATTTAATGAGAAAAGTAAATCCAGGGAAAAATTACCAGGATAGTTCTGCTCCTGTGTGTGGCCCCCTCCTGTGCCCAGCGCTCCTCGCTTCTCCCACCGGACACTGGGTGTGTTTGCCAGGAGTCTCTGGTAGCAAGAGCCCCCCTTTGAGGATAATCTGGGAATATGGGTGAACTCCGGATCTATTTGAAGCAGGTTTATGTGGAAGAAAAATAAATTCACTCAAGGAAAGGAGTGGCTCTACCAGAGCATGATGTGGGCATCCAGGATCCTTGCCCACAAGCTCCAGAGCTCAGCACTGAGCCCTGTGAGCCCCAGCTCCTGTTTTTCACCATTTGTTGAATCTTATGGCTTCTGTTCCCAATTATTTCTAGCAGTGCAAGAGGGATCCAGTGTGCTCAGCTTCCTTCCATCCAGCACAGGATGTATCCATTGGCAAAATCCATGTCCCACGTGCTGAACGTGCATTTAGGGAGATTATCAACTACACTGATATCCCAAGTGAGGGATAAATGGGACAGTGCAGGTTATTGGGGTGATTCCAAAGGCTGGGACTTAGGGACAGGGACTGGGTGACAGCTGGGAGGGAAGTGAAGGGCAAGTTTTGGCCTTGGGGCAGGGCTCAGGCACCTCCAGCACTGAATGGTATCAGCTACACCTTTTTTTGTGGAAAATGTTCCTGTACCAAGGCGTGGCTCTGCTGAAAAAATGCTAAGGGCTTTCAGCTTTTCCCAGTAAAGTTTCCCCAGATAAAATTGGAGGGAAAAAAAAAAAAAAAATTCCAAATAAATCAAATTCAGCTGTGGAATTCTGGGGCATGGAGAGGGGAAGAGCCTGTGGGGATGTGGGGAGAACAACTGCTCCTTCCTTGATCCACAGAGGCACATGATGGGGCTGGAGGGAGCACAGAGAGGGAAAGGATAGGGCTCATGAGGGCAACCCAAGGCACCCCCACGGCCTGGGGTGCTCCAAAATACCTGTGGAGGCTCCTGAGACAGCAAAAAGCACAAAGGGAAATAAAGGAAGCGCTGGCTAAAGTGACATTTGTTTATTCGGAGGGAGTCAAACCCCGGAACGGGATGCCCAGAGAGGATCTGGTGGCTCCATGCTGGGAGATCACAGAAGGCTGGCTGGACACTCTGGGCTGTCCTGTGCCAGGACTGAGTGTGGCCTTTCCCCTCTTGGAAGGGTGGGCTATTGGGTCCTGTGCCCTGCATGGCTCTGGGTCCTGCACCGGTACCGGTTCCTCCCTTAGGAGTCTGGGATGTGCTGTTGGTGCCTTGGAGCTCGTTGCTCACCAGCATTCCTGCTCCTCCAGTGCCTCTGCCTCGAGGAGTCACTGTGGGGCTCCGTTCCTGAGGACGATGTCTGGGTGTCCCGGCGTTGCCTGCGGGACCTGCTCCATTGCCCGTGCCAGCTGTGGGAACGCTCCCTGTTCCTCCTCCGCCACCTCTGTCTGCTGCGGCGGCGCCGTGCCCGTCCCTGCTGATCTTGGCTCCGTGGCATGTGGGACCCGCGCCGGGATTGCCTCCCCCGTGAGGAGTCTGAGGTGTCCCGTTCGGACCCTGGAGCTCGTCCCTCGCCAGGCACATTGTCCCGATCCCCTCTCCACTGACGCCTCCTCCTTCTCCGCCGCCGCCTCCTCCTTCTCAAGAAGCTGCTGCCTTGGGCGTGCCGAGACCACTGGTGGCCGTCACGGTGCCACCTCAAGGACCTCCTTCGCCCCTGCTCCGGGAGCTCATCGTGGCTGCTGCCACTGTGTCCTGAGCGGCTCCACATGCCTTGCTCCGAGCGGCCGAGCTGCCTCTGCTTGCTGTCGTACACCTGGTCCTGCACCTCGTGGTACAGGGCCACGTGCTGGGGGTACGTGTGGCGGATGGGCCGCTGGCACTGGGGGCACGCGGCGTCGCTGAGGCTCCAATCCCACAGGCAGAAGCGGCAGAAGCAGTGCCAGCACAAGCTGGAGCACTTGGTGTCGATGTCCCAGCACGCCGGGCAGGCGGGGTTCTCCTCGCTGCCATCCCGTGGCTCCTGGCTGGTGCTGGCAGCAGAGGTGCCCGGCTCTGGAGAGTCCTCCTTCGATGACATCTCACCCTGCAAGAGACACAAAGGTTCTCTGCGGACACGCGTCCCTCAAAAAAATCCCACAGCGCCTCGTCCCTTCGGGGCCGTCCCACACCTCAGCAGCGGTGTTGTCACGTGGGGCCTGCTGCCCACCAGTCTCCCCACGGGATTGACTGAAGATCTGTGCCCCCATCCCGATTTCATGGAATGCTGGGACACGGCCCTTTCTGACGTGGCGGCGTCACGGGTGAGGTCGGCCCCGTCACACGCCCATGTCACAAAGGGACAGCCCCGAAGGGCCAGGGTGCTGTGGCTGGGTTTGGGGACACGTGTCAGCAGATATACTTTGTGTCTTCGAGGGTGAGATGGTGTCCCAGGAGGGGACTCCAGAATGGACCCCCAGAGGGAGGTCCCCAAGGTGGCACCACGATGGCCACAGGTGCCCTCTGCACACCCAGGGCTGCGACTCATCAGGAACTGTAGTCACTGGACAAGGGGGAATGGCTTCCCACTGCCAGAGGGTGGGGTTAGATGGGATACTGGGAAGGAATTCTGTCCTGTGAGGGTGCTGAAGCACTGGAGTGCATTTCCCAGAGAAGCTGCAGCTGCCCCATCCCTGGAAGTGTCCAAGGCCAGGTTGGACGGGGCTTGAGCAAACTGAGATAGTGGAAGGTGTCCCTGCCCATGGGACTGAACAGGCTTTAAGGTTCCTTTGAACACAAACCATTCTATGAGTCTATGACAAGCAAGGCTCCTGCTCTCCTTGGGTGAAGCTCCATGGAGACGGACCCAGAATTCTTGGGTTTCATTGCGCTGCTAGGTTAGAAAACATCTCCCAAACATACACTTTGCTGGATTCACATTTACCCAGTTTTCTTCATGATCTCAGGTCTGTTAATATTGCTGATTAAAATAAATGGTCTGAAGGCTCTTAGTCCTTCAGCCAGCAAGGACACAAATCCTTCTACAATAATCGAATAAAAACTGAAAAAACTCCATCTCCTATGTAATGGAATAATTGGATAGACTAGTGCTTCCTACTCAGAACTGCGTGGAAAAAAAGGAAGGCATCTTAGGTCAATAAGAAGACAAGAGGAATTTCCCAAGGAGCCGTGCCTTGGGCTGAGATGGATGCTTTTTGGGAACAACAAAAACAAGGATGCTTTTGGGAACGGGCTGTAGTTGGGCTCGCAGCACCCCGCACTGGCACAGGCTGCCCGGAGAAGAGATGGAGTCACCACCCCTGGAGGGATCTACCACATGGATGTGTCTGTGCACTTGGGGACGCGGTCAGCGGTGGGGGGGACATTGGGACTCCATGTCCCGAACCGGCTTTCCTCGATGAACTTGCTGTCACGGGCGCGCCGGCTCTCGCGCACAGCCCGACGGGAGTTGTAGTTTTCCTCCCGCCTTTCCCCGCTCACAGGCGCCGCAAAGGGAACTACAACACCCGGCGCACCACGCGGCGCGCGGCGCACGTCAGACGCGCTCTTCCGCGGGAGCGCGCGATGCATCACGGTCATTGTAGTCCACCTGCGGGGGCGGCGCGCGGCGCGGCAGCGCTTGGGGACTACGTTTCCCAGCGAGCGGCGCGGCCCGGCCGCGGCACCGGGAAAGGGAACGAACGGCACCGGGAGCGGGACCGGCACCGGGGAGCGCGGAGATGGCGGTCGATAAGGACCTGCTGGAGCTGGACCTCTACGGGCTGCTGGGAGTCGGCGAGAAGGCGTCGGAGAAGGAGGTCGTGGGCGCGGGACGGCTCGGGACGGGCCCCTTCCCTCCCTGTCCCGGCGTCCTCGGGAACGGGATGTTCCCGGTGCCGCGCTCTGCCCGGGGCGGAGCTGAGCAGCTGCTCCGAGCGCTCTTGGTGCGCTCCCGCTGCCCGGGGCGCTGCTGCGGGGCCGGGGCTGTGAAATCGTGCGGAAAGGCCGGTGTTGCCGGTGTTGGCGTTTATTTTATCCCGGGTTTACCGATATTGGCGTTATTGCCCTCAATTTGCCCTTGTGCCTTCCCGGTCCCGCCTTTGGAGGAGGGAATGGCTGGGAGGGAGAGCTGCAGAGTTGGTCTGCGACCGCCGTTCCCCTCGCTTTGTTATTTACGTGCCTCCAGAAGGAAAGTCGCGGTGTTTATCCGAAAATCCAGCTGTTAGAGGTCAGTCCAGGTGCTGTCGGCTTGCCCGTAAGGCTTCTGGTTCATTTTTGGGGGTTCACGACCCGCTCCCTGGAAATTCCCCTTGAGTGAAGCACCCAACGGGAACAACCCGGTTGTAACACGCGGGGTTGGATGAGCTGAAAAGGCTTCGGGTGAGCCGGTCACTGCAGGGGAGGATGAGAGAATTCCCAGCTGGGTGGCCTTGGCGCAGCTTTACAGAGCGGCAAATGGAATTTGGGGCGCCAGTCCTTGATCCGAAATACTTGAAATGATCCCAGGACTTTTTTGTAGCACGAAATAAGGGGCGAGGAAAGCCCTTTCCAGCCGCTGATCGGAGCAGCCCGGCGGGAGCTGGGCAGCTGATGGATGTCTGGGAGTGAGTTGTCTCTCCCTCACCTGGAATCTTATGCAGGAGGTTGGGTCACCTGCAGCGCTTTCCTTGTGCATTCCCATCCCTAGAGCTTTGTCCACCAGGTGGGGCCGAGACACAGCTTTCTCCGCTCGTTTTAGCAGGAAATTGCTTGGCCCTGGGACAGAACGGCTTCCCCTTTTTTTTTTTTCCTACCCCCTTTTTTTTTCCTTCCCCCTTTTTTTTCCCTCCCCCCTTTTTTTTCCTTCCCCCTTTTTTTTTCCTTCCCCC
>NW_016690509.1:21015-46004 GCF_001604755.1 Lepidothrix coronata | reverse complement strand
CCCTGCGAGTGTCCCGGGCCCATTCCCTTTCAATACAGGGAGAGTTTTTTTGGTTTTTTTCCAAGCTGCTTTTTTTTTTTTTTTTTTGACAAACCCAAACCAGTCCCACCCCAGTAACTCCCAGCGTGGCCCCTGCAGGTGAAGACAGCGTTCCGACAGAAGGCCCTGACGTGCCACCCGGACAAGAACCCGGACAACCCCCGGGCAGGTGAGACGCCAGCAGCAATTCCTCCTGGGAGTTTTCGCCTCTCCAGGCTCCTGGGAGCGGCTCTGCTTCCCTTCAGCACTGTCCTTGAGGGAATGCCAGGGTGCCTGTCACCTGGAACACGCACACACACGGGGCTCAGAGTGGCTGTCGTTGCCGTTAACTCCGGTTTTTTAGGGCCGAGCGATCCCTGTCGGGTTTGGGAGCATCAGCGTTGAGTCAGTGCTGGCGCTGGAATTGCACCTCTCAAAATCTTCCCACGTGGTGCCTGAACCCAGACCTTTGGCTGGACGCTGGTTTCACCCGTGTCTCTCACAGTCCAAACTTCAGCAGCACGTTATCTGTGGGCACGGCCCGTTTTTGTCGGGGAAAGGGCCCCGGCTGTGGAGCTGAGCTCACCCAGGCTGAGCAGGGTCTGGCTTCTGCCGCTGCCCTGGTTCCCAGAGTAACTGTGGGGAAAAAAAATAGCAGCACTGAGGGGAAATCTGGGAGGTTTGATGCCTGCAGGAGCGATGGGAAGGATGTGGGGAAGCCTCAGGCTTATGTGTGTCACCTTGGAGGAGGAGGAGGAGGAGCAGCAATGTTGATGTGAGATGAAAAGTTTGGATCTCGGGCTGGAAAGCTGGTGATGTGCCAGGCGGGATTTGTGTGGAAGGGAGAATTTCAGCTGCCTGCAGTGAGGGGGGGAGTGGTTGTTGTAGATGGAAACTGCATAATTAGCAATTAGTTTCTTTTTTGTGCGTCGAGACTGCTGATAATTCATCTTCACAAAAATAAATATAATTTCCCAGTGCTTATAATAGGACAAAGGAAAGAGTTTTAAAGGCTAGATGGCTGTAATATAACATAACAATTTCCAATAGACATAAGCAGGAATGCTTGATGATTTATTTGTACACAAACAAGAGGAAGTGAAAGGAAAAGCACTGAGAGGAAGAAGAAAACCATGAGCTCCAGCTAAATGTGCCATGAAGGAGACATTGCAACCCATGATAAAAACAATCAGTAAGAAAAATTAGGTTCACGTGTTCAAGATTTTTCTTAAAATGAAA
Organism: Lepidothrix coronata; assembly: GCF_001604755.1. NCBI lineage: Eukaryota > Metazoa > Chordata > Aves > Passeriformes > Pipridae > Lepidothrix > Lepidothrix coronata. The sequence continues at coordinate 44,747 of NW_016690509.1, read as the reverse complement.
CGATCCCAGGTTTTGTTTCCTTATTTGCTCTCAGGCTGATGTGACAGATGTTGCCCTTTGGGTTGAGGTGACCCTGGCAGAGGTTGGCTTTGGAGAGATGATTCTTCTTTCTTGGGGAGACATTCCTGCAGGTCTCTCCCATGAGGAATTGTCTTTCCTGTTCTTTCCCAGATGCCTCACATGGTTTCCTGCATCTTACCCTCATTTCTTCTCGTTCCCAGCGGAAATCTTCCACCAGCTGTCCCAGGCCTTGGCCGTGCTCACAGATGCAGCAGCCAGGGTAAGGATCATCCCTTGGGAAGGGCGGGATTTTGGGGTGTTGCTGGAAACTCTTCCTGTCTGTCCTGCTCTGTTCTCCAGTGGGAGAGTCTGTGAATACAAGTCTCAGCTGTCGTTCCCTGTTGTTCTCCACAAGATCAAATATGAGCTGCCAAACAAAAACTGGGAGAAACGTTCTGTTTCTGATCAGATGCTCTGTCCAAGGGTGAGATACTGTCTTTAAGAACATGTTGGACTGGAGCATATCCCATTTAATAACATCAATGATAACCACCCCTGATTCAGGGACACCAAATTCCCATGGCAACAGTGCATTTGCAGTTCCCTCCAAGTCAGGGGCTGACAAATGAATAATACCTGGATGTGATTGCTGAGGCTCCAAGCTTTTCAGAAAAACAGACCAAAAATGAGCCAGTAACTCTCTGCAGATAAGCTCAGAAGAGAGACGTGTGCTGATTTCAGGTGATAAGAGCTAAAACCATGAAATAACTTCTCTTTTCAAACACTGGCAGAGCTTTTAATCCCCTCTCCAAGGGGGAATTCAGCTTTGGGCATCCAAGAACTTTTGGTCTTCTGTATATTTAAAAGGAAAAACTGTTTAGCAAAACTTTGCCATGCAGGAAGGGAATAAAAAAAAGGGAAAATCACAGCTTTTTCCAGCTGATAAAAACAGTTGTACAACTATTCTGCAGGTAATATGAGAGGCAGTCTGTGCTCACCTCCTACACAGAGGTTCTGTGCAGGCTGAGGAACACGTTAGCAACTGGTTTAAACAGGTGCCAGTGAAATTGCCAGTTCACCCCAGTTCTTAGATCTCTCTAGTGCTGAATTAATGTTGGTGTGTTTTTGCTGCTGAGGATTTTGGGTGCTCTTTGATGTGATACATTCATAGCACCTCATAGCACAGGTGTCTGTGAATAAATATTTCATGTCAAATAGACCCTTTTTAGTTGTAAAACTGTGCTCCAAAGCCACCCTGGGGCTGTCACCAGTGCCCCTAAAGCCGCTTTTGGGATGTTCAGGGAACCAGAATGTTCTTCCCACCTCTGAAGATGGGTCAGAGTTCTCTCCAGTACCCGTTGAAGTTATTCCTGGACTTTCTCACCCTTCCATCTGGAGATCTTCGGGCCTCTTCTCGTGTTTTCAGGATATCTGTGTTAACTTCCAACACTTCTAGGGGTGATGTCTGATGTCATTTTGTCCCCTGCTTTCCAGTTTCTCTCCCTGTTCCTGTAGTTTCACCCTGTTGTGCTGGTTCCTTGGCAGGCAGCATATGACAGGGTGAGGAGGGCGAAGAAACAGGCTGCAGAAAGGACACAGAAGCTCGATGAGAAGAGGAAGAAAGTAAAGCTTGGTAATAAAACCAAACCTTCCCGTTGCCTTGGACTGGGTGTTTGCATTTCTTCTCCCACAGGAACTCCCCCAGTGATCAACCTGCTGTCATCCATGCCTGGTGGCTTTGGGTTCTCTGTGCCCAGTACAATGCAGGAGCCACCTGGAATCTCCTCCCACAGCCATGGCTGGGATGGCCCTGCTCTGGGAAGGAAGGAATTAGGTCCTGCTCTGGGAATTTGGGGGGTTGATGCCTGTTAGACTCCTTTTGATGTGTGGGGGCAGAGGAGAGGTAGCAGTGACACCAGGACGTCAGTGTAGGTGTAGCCACATTTGTGATCTTTCCCTCCTCCCCTGGCCAGCAGGGAAAAATTAAAATTCTCTTTGGGTTGTTTTAATTTCTGTTAAGTGTTTTGCATTTTATTTATGAATTTGTTTTTTTTTTTAATTCCCTCTCTGCAGACCTTGAAGCCAGAGAACGAGAAGCCCAGTCCCAGGAGAACGAAGAGGAGGAGATCGGGATAACGAGATCATTAGAAGAAGAAGTAATGATTCATTCTTAGGTTTCTCTGCTTCTTTTGAGGAAAGATTGCTGAAAGTCTTCTTTCCCTTCCTGATGAAATCTATGGGATGAGATGCAGCAAATCTCTGGGTTGCAGGTCTTCAGGCTCTGGGACTAAGGGGCTCTGTGAATCACACACTCCCAGGGTGGTTTGGGTTGAAAGGGACCTTAAAGCTCATCCAGTTCCAATCCCCTGCCACGGGCAGGGACACCTTCCTTTGGACCAGGTTGTTCCAACCTGGTCTTGGAAAAAGAGGAACGTAGAAGGGATTTTGTGGCAGTCTGGCAAACATGTTGATTCGGGGAGTTTATTTTTCCTGCCCTTTTCCTTTTGCACAGCAGACAACAACAACAACAACAACAACTGCCTGGTTATCTGCTGGCTGGGAGGGATGGTGTCACTGGGAACATCCCACTTTAGTGCTGGAGCTGTCCCAGGAGGGGTGGCCCATCCCCTTGGGATTCCTGGCGTGGAGCAGCCCTGGAATTGCCTCAGGTGTCCCGTGCTGTGTTCCCTGTGCCGTAGATAATCCGCCTGCGGGAGGAGGGCTCCCGGCAGCTGGAGGAGCAGCAGAGGCTCATCAGGGAACAGATCCGGCTGGAAAGGGAGCAGCACAGCCAAGGTGAGCACAGAGGAGCTGGGAGCCCTCACCTGCCTCATGTACAGGGCCAGAAAAAGTCCTGATCTGGCAAGTTCAAGCAACAAAACAACCAGAGCCCCAGAGACAGAAACTCTCCTTGGGGTCCCCAGGCTTTTCCTGTATTTTTTTTACCTTTCTTAGCTTCATTTCACATATTTTTTTTGTTTTTATTTCCTCCCTTTTATTTTTAATTTTTTTTTTTTCATTTTTCTTTCAATTTTCGCAAACTGGGGGAGGATGTTGAGAATTTGCTTGGCGTAAACCACTTTGAGATCCCTTGCAATAAATGCACCATTATAAAGTATTTAATTGCGGGGCCAAATTAAATTCCTAGGCTGTGCTATCCTGCTTTTTGTCTACCCTTAATTTTTCCACAGTTGTTCCCGCCAGGACAACTTCCTTTTGCAGGGAAAGATGTCTCAGAAGCTACCAGGTCTCCTGCTTGTATTTTTACTTACCCGTTTCTTGCCTTGATCGTGGCAAGTCTGGGCATCCTAGAAGGGGAAAACGCTGCCATGGAATATTCAGTCTGTGCTGCAGTTCCTGTTGCACAGGACTTTTGGGGCTGGAATGGTCTGGTGGAAATCCAGAAGTGTTTGCTGTTGTCATATGCATGATCTCAGGGAAGATTTTGTGCTAAATGCTGAGGAATTTTCTCACTGTGTTTTTCCCTTTCCCCTCTTTAGGCAAGCAGGAAAGAAATGGAGCAGAAGGCAAAGTAACTCCTAAACTCAAGGTAGGACACTCTTAAAAAGCTGGGTTTTGGTGTAAACTCATAGAACATGATGGAAAACAGAAGGCACACTTCAACCCTGCTGAGCTGGCTCATCCCTTTTTACAGTGGAGGTGAAATTGCCCTGTGGAATGTGCATCCTCACGTGAACAGCTCTTGTCCTTGCCCTTAGAATCCCTTCCTCCCTCACCTTTCCTCCGTCTGCTCCAGATTTCTGAGCCTGAAATTGAGTTGTTTTTGCTTTAAGCGCAGGGGAACATCTGTAATTACCCTGACAGAGCCGTCAGCATCCTTTCAATGTGATCTTTTTATATTCCAGTGAGCAACAGTTTCTCCCTGTTCCCCAAACAGTTTGTTCCCTGTGCTCATTCCCGTGCTGAGATCACTGTCTTGGCAGTCCTGGGAGTGTGGCTGTAAATAGCAAACGTGGGGAATGTGCAGGGGGGTGGGAGCAGCGTTGAGCACAGCAGTGCATTCAAACAGACAAAATTAACTCCTGGTCTTTATTTCCCAGCTCAGATGGAAATGCAGGAAAGAAGATGAGACGGGAGGGGGATACTCCAAAGATGTGCTGCTGCAGATCCTGCAAAAGGTCCCGTCTCACACTCACTTTCCTACTGCAGGGTCTTCCCCTGCTCTCTGGTATAAGGATAATGAATTCTGGGAAGCTGCATATCATAAAATCATGGAACAATGAAATGGTTTGGATTGGAAGGGACCTTAAAGCCCATCTAGTCCCACCTCCCTTCCACTAGCCCAGGTTGCTCCAAGCCCTGTCCAACCTGGCCTTGGACACTCCAGGGATGGGGCAGCCACAGCTTCTCTGGGCAACCTGTGCCAGGGCCTCCCCACCCTCACAGGGAAGGATTTTTTCCCAGTCTAACCCTATTCCCTGTCAGTGTGAAGCCATTCCCCCACGTCCTGTCACTTCAGTCCCTTGTGAGATATAAACTGGGGTGGCTGATTTTTGTCTCTGTTCAGCTTTCTCGTGCAATTTTCAGAAATCATCAGCACGTTCATGCAATCATTAGGTTGGAAAAGACCTCCAAGATCATCAACTCCAGCCAAGTTTGATCCGTGAGCTGGGAGCTGTTTTCCAGCTAACACCTCTGCCCTGCTGTGGGAAGTGCAGAGACAGGAGCAGACAAGCCTTTGATCTGATTAGTCCCAGCGTGGCAGCTTTGTTTTCCCTCCCTGCAAGTGCCTCCCGTAGCTCTGGCTCTGAGCTGAGCATCCCTCTTGCACTGGGGCCTGCTGGAAGCCAAGTGTGTTGCTCTGTGCCTCTCTAGGATTGTTTCCTGGAGGGACAGAAATTATGGCAGGTTGGGGTTGGTTGGAAGCATCGTGTGGGACAGAAATGGTGACAGCTCAACCTCATGCCTGTGAAAACACATGTTTTCTCTTTGTGTTCGTTTAATAAATGAACTCCACGTCTCTCCTGGGTCTGTAATTAACTTTTTTTTTTCCTTCTTTCTTTTTTACCAGTATGGAGATGTGCTCAATTTGGTGATCTCCAGCAGGAAGACTGGGAGTGCAGTGGTGGAATTTGCTACGGTGAAGGCGGCGGTGAGTGTGCAGAGCCCCAGCTGGGTGTGGTGGGGGGGATGTCACAGGAGGGGACAGGTCACAGGGTGACAGCCCAGGGGCTGCCTGGTCATTAAGGCAGTGGAGAAGGCTAATGAGAGTCTGAAGGCACAGAGGGATGAAGGGAGTGGCAGAGCTGGAGGCACAGACCCGGAGCAGACCAGGCACATAAACAGGTTGTGCGTGGAACAGGCTGAGGGAAGAGACAGTGCCTGAAAAATCAGGCACCGAGCATTTAATCAGCTCCCACTGAAGGTGAATTACCTTGGAGTTGGGCTTTTGTGTTGTAGGGGAGATACCAGGCAATTGCAGTGAAAAACAAATCAAAGTGTCCCAGCTCACTGTGAGTTTTAATAATTCACGTGGCTGTGGGAACAGAAATCATCAGTTACCCTTAATTTTAGTAGTTCCATCAACTTACTCTGTGCAGGAGCCTCTGTTCCTTGTCACCTGTTCTTTCACTCACATCCAAAAGATCAAAAGGAAAACCAGCCCAGAACTGTGTGTGACCTGTTCATCTGAAGATCTGGCAGGGGTATGTTCTGTCTGTGCTCAATGCAGATAAGGACCATAAAAGTGCCTTAAAGATGAGCTGATTGCAGCAGATCTTAACAAATGCAATCACAGAACGGTTTAGGCCAGAAGGGGCCTTAAAGGCCCTTAAAGTTCCACCCCCTGCCATGGGCAGGGACACCTGCCACTAGCCCAGGCTGCTCAGAGGTCCATCCAGCCTGGCCTTGGGCACTTCCAGGGATGGATCCTCCTTGTTTGTGCCCCACTTGGCCTTGGGGCTGGTCTGAGATGGGAAAGTGATCCTTAGGGACCTGTGAGGGAGCGGGGCCTGGAATTCAGGTGGTGATGGAAGAATATTTTCCTTGCCAGGAGATGGCTGTGAAGAATGAAGTTGGCCTGATAAACAACCCTCTGAAGATCTCCTGGCTGGAGGGGCAGCCCCGGAGCCACCCCAGCACTGTCCTCTCTGACAGCACCAGCCAGCCCAGGACCTCACAGGTAAGGAGACATGGGCTGTGGTATTTAAATTCGTTGCTGTAGCAACCTAAATTTCGGTGTGCTTTGTACTTATGGGCAAATACGAGCTGCAAAGAAACACTTGATGCCAGGCCTGGCTTTCCCATCAGCTTTTCTGTGCTGGACCAGTGGCTTTTTTAAAGAGAACTGGAGCTGTTTGGATGACTGGATCTTCACACACTCACTGTCTTCCAAGTGAAGAACAAGGATGTTCCTTGCTCAACCCAAAGCCTCCAATGCCATTCTGCTGGGATTTGTTTAATAGGTGTTGACTGTGGGAATTCTCTGGCTGAGAGCTGCTGAAATGAAGGTTTTTTTAGGCAATCTTGGTTACTCACTGCGTTCACAGAAGGAAATTTCAGTGGTGGAAGGAAACCTCTAATTTTAGGGTCTGCAGGAGGGAGGAGAAAGCAATATCAAGCTAAATACCCTTCTAGAGACCTCATTGTCTGGGTTTGGTCCTCCACACCAGTGTGGTTACTCCGAGTGCAAGCTGCATGTCTTCTGGCTTACTTAGCCAGTTCCTTGGCTGGGAAGGTGGGAAGGGACCTGGTTCAAACTTCACGTGACACTTACCCTCCTCTCCTCCTTCCCTGTGGTATAAAGATCCAGAAATCTCATTGCTGAGAGGGCTCCTGCCTTGTACCCTTAAGCTGTGTGTCTCCATCAGCCTTTTGTGTGTTCACTCCCTAAATATTTTAAACCTGTGAGATTGTTCAGTACATTCACTCTTGACTTTTTTTGCCAGTACTTTGTTTATACATCAGAATGCCTGGTTGTTGTTCTATCCATGTAGAATCTGGGAGAGTCCTGCAGCCACGGGAGATTCAGAGAGGGGACCAGAGTGGTAGAAAGGAAATTGGGGCAAAAAAAGGATTCCAAACCACTTTATTTGAGAATTTCTCATTAGGAGAGAGTGAGAACTGGCTCATTTGTACCAAAGGGTGTTGCTGTTGCAGTTGGAGCTTGGTGGTGGATTCCAGCCTGTGTGGGTTCAGGTCCCTGAGTTTATCCTGGCCTGTTTCCATGCCCAGAGCTTGTTATTTTGGAAGTGTGGTGTCTGCCTGTGGTGAAGGATTACTGTGGCTGGGGCAGCAGGGAGAGCAGGAAAGCAGCAGGAGGGGTTCATGGTGACCCACCTCTGCCCAGCACAGCCTCCTCAATCCCATCCTGGTTCTCAGGATGGGGAGGAGTCGCTGCCAAGGCCTTCCCAGGAATTGCACTGCTGATGCTTGGCTGTCCTTTCTGCTGCTTTTTTTTTCTGTAAGCAACTGGAATTTCTGGGATTATGTTGCAGCCTTGCATCTCTAAGCTGCTCTGCTTCCCACTTTTCCTAGCGCCTGCTCCAGACCCTCTCAAAATCCTGCTCCTGCTGCATCCACCAGGATGTTTCCACAGGATGATTAGTGTGCTAATAGCTCCTCTTGGCTGTTTTGCTTGCAGCTAATTTAAGTTTGCCCTCTCCAGCTCTAGGCTGTGCAGGATGAGCTTCCAGATCCCTGTTGCTCCTGCCTCTTCCTTTCACACCCAGCCCGGCTTCCCAGCCATCAGACTCCACATCCCTGCTTCCCAGCTGCACAAATCTCATTCCGATTCAAGCTGCCCTCGCTTCCTATTTGCTTCCCCCCTGTTTTTGTCTGAATCCACCCCCATTTTGTTCCCACCCCGTGCAAAGGCAGCTCCTTCCCTGCTCTGCTTCAGCAAACAGCCCAAGGCCCGCAGCGTTCTCATGGCAACGCGCTCGCCACTCATCCTCTGGGACAGTCATCCCGGTGCTCCCTGCCTGGGACAGGCACCTGGGAGCTGAGTGCCAAAAGCTGCAGGTGAAGGACGGTCAGACCCTAAGCAGGGGGTTTGGAAGTGCTTCCCGTGTGGAAGCAAGGCTGGCTGTTGTGCTGGGAGGAGGCAGTAAGTCGCAGGCTGCTCGTTCTCCTGCGGCCACGGGTGCACGTTGTCCGGCAGCTCCTGGAGAGCTGCTGGAGCCAAGCAGGCGACTTCCCCTTGGATTACAAAAGCTGTGGCTTGGCCAGTGTTACTCCAGGCCATTGAGAGCAATGCCTGTGTGATGGTTCAGAGCACACAGTGGCTGTGCAGTGCAGTGAGGAGCTTGTTTGGCCACTACAACGGCGTGGAGCACTCAGGTTTGGGAAGGTTTTCCCTGCTCCTTCAGCAGGATCTCCCTGCCAGTGCTCCTCAACCCTGAGAAAAGCCTCCTGCCTGGCATCCCTGCACCTTTTCTAAGCTCCTTGGAGGTTTCAGAGAGTTTGTTTCGTATTACCAGGCTCTGAGAGGTGAATCTGACAGGGTAAGAGCCGGCTGTGCCGGCTTTGGAACGTCCCTGCACTTTGCTGTAGCCACTTCCAAAGCTCCTGGTTATCTGGGGGCATGGAAGTTTTATTATTGTTGTTTTTTAAAAGAGCCCTTATATCTAGCCTATCAGAAAGGTAAGAATTGGTGACTACTGCAGTAGTTTCTGCAGTGTCCTTTTAGCAGTTTGCCCTGATGCTGCCCCAAAATGTTCTCAGCCTGGCAGAGCCCTTCCCGCTCTCCAGCTCAGGGGTGGAGAACCAGGTCTTGCCCTGAGCTGTGTGAGCTCTCCTTTGGGGAAAATCAAGTCCCAGCAGCTCTCTCCTTCCCCCAGCCCAGAAAAACAGAGCCACGCTGCTTCCCCTCCCTCAGGAAAACCTGCAGGAGGATGGATCTGGGCCACTCCAGATACCCTGTGCTCCTGGTGCCTTGGCTTTTTGTGGCTTCTTACCAACTAAATGAGGCAACCAGACACTTCCAGTCACAAATACATTTATTCTTCCATGTCTGTACAGCTGGGAGCTCAGTGCATGCGTGAGGCAGCAGTGTGTGGAGACATCTCCTCTCCCCTGCCAGGAGGATAAACCCACTGCTGGTGCTCTATCACGAGCACGAGTGGATGCTTACCTGTTTCCAGGCTGGGAGTGCCAGCTGCACTGGAGCTGGGGAAAAAGAAACCCACAAGGAGGAAGAAGAAAAAAAAAAAAAAAGAGGAACAGCTTTGATTTTTCACATCCAGACACGGTGGGAGAAGAACCCCCAGTTCCCGTCTCTCGGCCCTTGCCACACCTGTGGCTTTGAGGTGCAGTGCTGCTGTCTCCTTGCAGGCTGCCTGCTGTCCCACAAGGGATCCATGCCAAGTCCCTGGGTGTCCCTGCCCCGCAGTGTCACAGCCACATCCCCAAAATAACAAGTCTTTCCCAAACGATGCCGTTCTTCCCTGAGGAGGAGACGCACAGTCCGGAGTGGGAGATTCCCAGGGTGAAGAGTGGAAACAGTGCTCTCACCTGAGCTCTGCTCCAGAGGATTCCTTGGCAAGGACAGGGATGGTCTGTGGTGGGTGAGGCAAGGACAACAAAACAGGCCACACACGACAGGCATGCTCCAGCATCCTTCCTCCCGCTGGGATCAGAGGAACTGGCAGCAGCATCGGGTAAATGGGATGTGGTGAATGATAAATACCTTCAGATGGCATAATCTCTCGGGTTCTGTTTCCTGAGGGTCTGCAGGACGTCCTCGAGGAGCGATAGCCCCAAATCCACTTTGAAGGACAGGAAGGGGTCAGCCAGGTCGGGAAGAGTGGTGCCGTTCTGGGAACCTGCCTCTGAGGTCCCGTGGTCTGTAGCCTGGTCCTTGTGTGTCTGAGTGCCTTTGTGGTACTGAGCGGCGTCGGAAAAGGAGATGTCGGAGTGGGAGTCGGTGTGGTCGATGATGTTGGGGCAGCTGGAACTGTCCAGGTACAGCCGGGGAGGCTTGGGAGGGGCTTGTGCCTTGGCCAGGTTCTGCTCGCTCTGGCACGACAGGTAATCAGACTTGTCCTTCAGATCCCTCAAGCCTTCCCTCTTCTGGCCGTCAGTGTCCAGAGTGTGGCTGTTCTGGTTCAGGATGATGACTTGGTTGCCCAGCTTTTTGTGCCTCCTGAGGGAGAAACGTCTGAAGAACGTGGTGGACTTGATGGACCCTCTGCGCCAGGTATCCATGCTGAGGGGAGGCAGTGAGGAGAAGGGACCTGCTGACTCCTCACAGGCAGGTGCTGGACTTAAGCCACGGGATCAGCAGCGAGCCACGCAGCAGGAACAGCCTCTTCCTGCCCCGTTCCCGTAGCTGGAAGGAAAACAGAGAGGCTGGTAGTGCAGGAAATGCAGACTCCACGCTGTGGTAAGGAGCAGTTGGCTCGTCTTGGATCTTAAGGAGTCTCCTCCTTGAGTGGAGAAGGAACACGGTGTCTGAGCTCGTTAAACGTGTGCTGGTGAGGAACAGCAAGGCACAGTCACCATGAGAACAGATCTAATCTGGCATCTAGAACAGAAGGGCACCCGGGTGCCATGGTAACCAGCCACCTTCTGCGGAGGGGCACCGCCGGAAAATCCAGTGGGTGGTTGGGAAGGAGACGGTGACTCAGTCCCACTGGAGGAGCCAAGGAAGTAGAGGCGAAGGGGGATGTAAAAGGCGACGCCGTGAAAGGCAAATGTCGGGAGAGCGGAATGCAAAGGAGACTTACGGCGTGTCGGAGCAGCCCCGAGTCCGAGGGCGCAGAGGAGAAGCTGCTGGAGCACTCGGAGAACTGTGCCTGCCACGCTCACCAGGATGAAGGAGCCAGTCTGGGGACAGCTGAGCCGGGAGTTCGGGAATTCAGCCAGGTTGGACCCAGAGTGCTAAAAATCCCCGGAGCTGCCGCCGCCGCCGTCTCTTCATGTGCCGCCCGTCGCCTCTTCCCGGGCTGCAGCTCCTGCTCGGATGTGTTTGTTTTGAGCCAAGCCCTTGCTGAGTCAGCCACGTCAGGAACTGGGTTTTACACGATTGGTAATTGCCAGGATTGCAGGAAGTAGGTGTGTGGAGTGGCAAAGCCTCAGCCCACGCTGCCTGAGGAGCAGGAGAGCTCCTCGGAGGCACCCGGACTGCTGGGAGCTGCCAGCTTGGAGCCCACCTGGATCAGGCTCTTCTCCTCCCTCCTGCCGCTCTGAAGGCTCCGTGTGTCAGCAGGGCTCCCAAACCAGGCTGGGAATAATCTCTTGTCTGTTTTAAATTTCAGTCCGTGTGCGAGGTGGAGATTCAGGTTTGTGTGGGTGATTCATCTGCATGAGTCTCACACAGCCTCTTCCATCCAGCCCAGCAAATCCCTGGGGTTGGTGGACAGGACTGGGGAGGATCCTGGTTCTGCTGCTGAGGGCCAATACCCATCAGTGTTTTCTGAGACACTGGTGCTGCCAGCACCCAAAGGTCATTTCACTCATCTGGCTCCTAAGACACCAATTAGACTCCTAATTTCCCACTCGACGTTCCTCATCTGTTGTGGGGCTTCTATTTTGTCCTCGCAGCCGGAGGAACCACTTTGCTGGCACTTGATAACAAATTGCACTTGCCCCATTTTCATGCAGAGTCTTATTTAGCCATTCTATTGCCTTTGTATCCCAGCTGCTTCCTAAGATGTCCTTAAGTACCCAGAGAAGCTGTGGCTGCCCCATCCCTGGAAGTGTCCAAGGACGGGTTGGACGGAGCTTGGAGCAACCTGGGCTAGTGGGAGGTGTCCCTGCCCATGGCAGGGGGTTGAATCCGGATGATCTTTGAGGTCCCTTCCAAGCCAAACCATTCTGTGATTCCATGACTCTCTGAAATCACCACTAAACCCAGTTCCTAGAAGAATGAACGTGAGTGATTTTTTTTTCCATTTACCTTCTGTCAAGACACTTATTTCTGTTTGAACTGTCAAGGAATGAGATGGATGTTTCCAAGCCTTGCGGTGCTTTCATACATCCAAAATAGCACGGCCACCTACTAGTGTGGAATGGCTTTGGAAGCAGAGTTCCAAAGCACTGGAGCAGCTGTCATCTGCTGCCCACGTTCATTAGGCAGAGTCTGCAATCAGCTGGGTTCACGTGACAGTTGCTGCCACACGCAGCAGGAAGGCTCCGGGAGCTTTGGAAAACTATTCCATTCCTGCGTCAGGTTTGGGGAACATACCTGGTGGTTTTCTTCCTGCAGCCACTTAGAATCGTTCAGGTTGGAAAAGACCTATAATATCATCAATTCCAACCGTTACAAGCATAGAATCAGGAATGGTTTGGGTCGGAAGGGACCTTATGGATCATCCAGTTCCGCTCCCCTGCCATTGTCAGGGACACCTTCCACTGGCCCAGGTTGCTTCAAGCCCTGGCCTTGGACACTTCCAGGGATCCACAGCTTTTCTGGGCAACCTGTGAGGTGCCCTCACCACCCTCAGTCGGTTGGGAGTTATCAGTTCCGTGACTGATCCACAGAGGTTGGGTGTTTTTATGGCATCAGCCTTTGTAACGGGTGAAGTGTACGCTGGACTTTGGGCCGCAGCGTTGCAGGTGCAGGGTGAGCTCATCATCCAAAATAATGCCTCATCCAGCCTCGTGGGGAGCAGGGAGCAGCTCTGGCAGCAAGAGGGGAATTCAGGAATGCAGGCTCTCTGTGTCTCCTGCTTTCCCCATCAGCCACGCTTAGGAAGCAGCTTGTTTTTCTGTAGCCAGGCAGCTTTCACACCTCACCCGATCTCTGTGGGATCCAACTGCTTCCTGCCCAGAACTCCCGTGTTGAGAGGGGGGTCTGGGGAGAGGGGAGCTGGGTCTGCACTGTCCCTGATGGGTTGTGTGTGTTTCCTGCTCCCTGCCAGGCATCCGTGGTGTCGGAGCGGGACTACGAGAGCCTGGTGATGATGAGGATGCGCCAGGCAGCAGAGAGGCAGCAGCTCATCGAGCAGCTCCGGCGGGAAGACGAGGAAGAGTCTCACACTTAGCGTGACAGTACGGATTCTCCCCACCCCTGCACCCCCCCGCCCTGAGCTCTTTCTTAATTTAAGTCAATAAACCTCCTTTTTTTAAAGCTGGTGTGGGAATACAAACTCCCAGGGACTGCGGCCTTTATCCCTTTCCAGGTTTGGGGAAGGAAATGGCTTCAGTGTGCAGGTATTACCCTGTCAGTGTGTGTCCAGAGCAGCTGCCCCATCCCATGGGACAGGGTGTGAGGGGTGCCATCAGAACACCAAACCTTGGAGCTTTTAATCCCTGGAAGCCATGCATCCAGAATGATTTGGCTGCAGCTTCAAACAACCCACAGAAGGACATTGGTGTCTTTAGAGCAAAGCTTTATTGGTGTTACCCCTACAGCAGGATCCGTACATAGCTCTAAACATTCCAGCAGTGCAACTGCTGCTGTTGGGATTAGGGCTCACAACACCTTTCTGTGCTATTTTGGGAACCCTGTGTTATGCTTGGATGGCACTCTGGTATCTGGAAGTCTGAGGATGCTGCTGACCACGATCCTGTGTGGGATGGAAATGGGCCTTGCTGCCAAGGGAAGGGGATTCTCGGACCACTGGGTAGGTATAGTGGTTCCCTCTCAGATTTCAGGGATGAGATGGGGTGCTCTCCATGCCTGGTGTCCCCCTGTAACCTCCCTGGCCCGGGAGAAGGCACGGACCTCTCCAGGCAGCCTGAGAGAAGGCAGACAGGTCTGTTACTGAGCTTCCTCCAAGGCATGCTAAATAGATAATTAAAATGTAAAAAGCTGGAATTTGCCAGACTGCCATCCTGCTGAAGGCAGAGCTGGAGCCATCTGTTCCCTCTGCCTGATTTTTGGGCATCCTTTCCTCCCCGTGCTCTTGGGAAACAACAAGGATGGCAAAATCCCGCTGGGTCCAGCTCTGCCTCTGCACCGCTCCTCTCCCCGCCCGAGCGCCGGGAGTCTGGGACAGGAAGGAATGAAGGGGGAAAAATTCGCTGTCAGTCCTGTAGAGATGATGTCCAGCAGGATCTGGGCTGGGTGGAAGGCAGGATTCTTCCTGGCTATTCCCTGTGGAGGCACCAGACCAGGGTCTGGCCCACGCCGGTCATGCTGACCACGCGATAGCCGAGCTTCTCCAGCTTGTCCAGGACCACGCGCGGCGCGTCGTTCACGTAGTACTCACAGCTGCTCCCGGGAAAGAGGAGGAATAAAGTGAGCTGGGGGGAGGAAGAGACGGGAATTTCCTTGTGGAAGTGACTCTGCCTCGCTCCTAACCCAGGTAAGCCCGGTGACTGCACCTGGCACAGGTGAGTGCGACGCAGTGCCTTGGTTAACCCGAGGGGAAGGACACAGCCCACGGTGCCAAACCAAGGGGAATCCTGTCCAGCAGGGAAGGATCAGGTTAAATGGGAATGTGGCTCAGGGATTGGGTGTCCAGAGCCACGTGCTGCTCGGAAACTGGGCTGAAACTGCAGCAGAGGGTTCATAGGTAAACACAGGGGAACACAGTTCTGGGAATTCATGGAGAAGGCAGAGAATCTGGGCCAAGCAGGGAGGAATGATTCAGGTGTTTCTAAGGAATGAAATCCCAGTGTTCTGCCCATGTTGGAGCATGTCTGTAAGCTGGGTGGGTTTGAGAGCCCGTGCTGATATTTGGGGATTGGAACAAGGTGCTGCTTTCAGTCAGGTGGGAAAGCTTTGGAAAGCCAGGAGTTGTCTGTCCTGCACAGAGGTGCCAGGTGAAGTGGAGCACAGGCTGCTCTGCCCCAGCAGTACCTGGGAGTCTGGGAACTGACACCGGGATCCTTGTCTGGCCCTAATTCCTCATTGGTTTTGTGCTGGCTCTGTGGAGCAGAAGCTGCTTGTTCCTTCCCCTAGATCCCAGAGCCTGCTCCTCTGTGGAATCTTGAGGGCTGTGACACTGCTCCCCAGTAAAGGACCAGACACAAACTGGGCTGAATTGGGTGGGGACAGCAGAGCTGAGCTGGCCTGTAGAACCTTTGGCACTGGATCTGCCAGCCTTTCCTTTGACACAGCTTCTGGGATGCAGCATTTATTGGAGCAGCTGGGATAAGTTCCAGGGCAGCTCAGCCCTTAGGTGACTCGTGGTGCCTGATAATGACGGGTTGCAGGATCACTGGGGATCCAGTTTGGCCACCTTAACAAAGACTCTCCTGATTTTCATACTAATAACGATAAAAAAAGGTCCAAAAGCCTTTCCAAAGCTGCTCCTGCTCGGGTTGCAGAGCCGTGCTGGAGCAGGGAGTGCTTTAAAGCACAAAATAACCCCAAGATGTGAGAGATTTTCCAGTTTCTCAAGATAGACTGTACTTGGCTGTAATTATAGATGTGGTGTAAAGATAATGTGTGTTATTATAAGTGTCTTTGAAGTCCATGCTTTCTCCAGGAGGGTTGCCACATAATCCTTCAGATTCCCAGTGGGAGGTGGTAAATATTATTCCCATTATTCAGAGGAAGGAGCAGAGGCAGGGATTTGTAGGAACCTAAAAAACGGAGTGGCTGAGCTAAAATCAGGAGGAAAGAGTTCCCGGGGCTTTATCACAGCTCTGTGTTGAGGGAGGCAAAGACTGCACAGTGTGGGCATCGGACACGCTGCCGTCTCCATGTGCATCCAGCCGGGATGGAGGGGCTGGGACACCTGCAAAGCCTTTTCTTCCAGATAAAACGCCATCAGGGAAGAGAGAAGTCATCCCTGATCGGCACTGGTTTGGTGTGTGATTCCACCTGCTCTGCCTCCGGGTGTGCCAAACCAGGAGAGCCCACGCAGGGGTGGGGCAGGAGCGTCCTCCGCACGCGGCGATTTGCGGGGATGGAGCAGCCAAGCTCCTGGGATCTCTGCCCAGCTCTCCTCCAGCTCCCTGAGGACGGGGTTTGGCTGTGCCCGGAGGAACAGGTACGCTGAATGTCAGCAGGTGCCTCAGCCCTCAGCTCCCAAATCCAACAGGGATCGCAGTGAAGACCAAAGGGCGCTGAGAGCGTGTAATGACCGGAGAGGCCGAGGACCCACATCCGCCCGGGCACACCCAGAGTCCCCTTGTCCACAGCACCTGAGGGTCAGGGATTTGCCCCTCGCCGTGGCTGCCCCTGTGCTACACCTGGGCTCTTCCCTGTGCCCATCCCAGCTGTCCCTGTGCCACCCCTGGCTGCCCCCAGGGCTCTGCCACAGGCCCAGAGCGCGGGGACCACGTGCCTGCTCCCCACACCTCGTGGGACTTAATGAGGGGCCTTTTGGCCGCGCAGAGCTGCGGAACAGGATCCGTGCACCCCCTGATTACAGGGAGGTAAGTGCTTCACCTGTCCATCCCGGTTTCCCAGCAGGTTCGTGCTGCTCAGGCCTTTCCTCCAGGCTCCCTCCAAGGTCACGGTTAAGGTTTTGGGGCCCGCGGTGCTGCAGGAAGGGGCAGGTTTGCAGCGTCTGTGTCTGCTCAGGAAGGACTTGGGGAAAATCCCGCTTGGCCGTGGTGCAGATCCCGGAGCTCTCGGCCCTGGTTGGGACGCTGGTGGAGGTGGCCGGGCTCGCCCCACTGGCACGTGGCCATGCTCTCGGGGTGCCAGCAGCCACGTTCCAGCCAGGGGACTTTCCCAATTCCCTGTTGCTCAAGAGCACGCGGGGACGACGTGCAGTGCCGCGGGGATGTGCCGTGGGGATGTGCCATAGGGATGTGCCGTGGGGATGTGCCATAGGGATCTGCTGAAGGGATGTGCCATAGGGATGTACTGTAGGGATGTGCCGTGGGGATGTGCTGAAGGGATGTGCCACGGGGATGTGCCATAGGGATGTGCCATGGGGATGTGCCACGGGGATGTGCCCCAGGGATGCAGCGGAGTTCCCAACTATGACACCAGGCTGTGCCAAGGAGCAGGTGGGGCAAGAGAAGCTCAAAAGGCTCCAGGCCACAGCGAGGAAAGAAAGGTGGTGTGAATCCACCAGGGAGATCCCGTAGGAAGCCTCAGATCCTTTCCAAACAAGCAGAGCGTGGTGCTCCTGCAGCTCCCCCAGCTGCTGGGGCAGGTGCCACAGAGGCATTTATCTGTCCTTGCCTTCCTTTCCCACCCGAATCCCAGGGATCCTTGCCCAAATCTCTCAGGATCCAGCAGCGCTTCTTCCTTCTTGGAGCCTGTTCTCCTTCTCCCCTGCCATGTCTCCCATCCCGTTGCATAACTCGGGGCTCGGCGGGTGGCAGCACGAAGCCAGTGCTGCTGCCAATCCCTGCCCACCCACCGTCTTGGGAACAGCAGCACAGGGAGGGATCAGCCCGGCAAACCCCCCCCGGAATTCGGTTGGGATGGGGGGGGCCCCAGTGTTTATATTTTATCTCCTTATTCTTTAAAATCTCCCACCCCACTCGGATTTTAAGGCTGCAGCAGCCGAGGATCCAGCCCTCGGTGTTTGCCAGGCTGGTGCTGAGTAGGGGGGCATTTCCCAGCTCCTCAGATGGAAATTTAGGAATATGCTGGGACAAGAGACCCCTTCTGTTAAATACCTGGTCCTTCTCCTCTGTGCTGTGGGACGTGAACAGGAATTGAGCTGCTCCTCTCTGTCAAGTTCATTTGCATTTAGGGTTTTGTTTTGCTTTGTGGTTGTTTGGGGTTTTTTTCCCAGGTAAAACTAAGGAGTGGAATATCAAGTGGGCAAAAAAAAAGGAAACAAAGCGGGCCAAGCCATGAGGAAGATGCTGGTCACGCCTCCACATGGTACTTTCCTGAAGGCTGAGGTCAAACTCGGCCTGGGCAGAGATGGGACGTGGAGAAGTGGCAAATATCCATGGTTTGGGAACATGCAGGTGAAGGGGTGGGAGTCGAGGGGGACACCACGAGAAGCAGCTCTGACCTCAGCACTCAGCAACCCATGGGAAAGCTTTGGGAGCTGTTGAGAGGGGCTGGCTTGGGAGAAACCTCGAGCTGCACTGGAGAACAGGATGGGACAGGACAGATTGTGGCTGAGCTGGACGGGATAGGATGGGATGGGACAGAACAGACAGTCTGTGGATGAGCAGGACAGGATGGACTGTGGATGAGCATTCCAGGTGGCTCAGCACCACAGGCAGGGCAAGGCTGTGACAGCAGCGTTTGCTCCTGAGTGTCTCAGGGCTGGAGGTGATCAGACCAAGGAGGTTTGAGTTCAGGATGAGGGGTGGGATGTTGGCAGATGGAGCCATGCATGTCTTGTTCCAGCTGGGCCATGTGTCAGGTAACAGCCAGGAGCATCCTGGCATGTAAGGGGTGAGGAGAGAGGGAAAGGTGGGTCAGGTGCTAAAAGAGGGCCAGAGCAAGGAAAAACTAAAGAACTAAGTGAAGTATCAGGCAGCATTTCCTCAGGTGAGCGTTGGCAGGCAGGACAAGACACGCCCCAGGATTAACTGTACAGCTGGAAGGTGCTGTAGGAAATGCCAGGAGTGAAAATGCTTCACGTTTTTTCAGGAAAATAAGAAGAGGGGGACTTACAAGTTGTTGCCCAGCATGTTCCTCTTCCTGGCCCCCAGGAAGTCCATCAGGTTGGGATCTGAGTGCTCGTCACCCACCATGGTGGGACCAGCCTCCTGTGGGAGAGGCAGGGGAGTGGTGAGTGACATGTGGGGGTACAGCTCCTGCTCCCGCTCCCAGCACAGCTCCAGTAAGAGCTTTACTGGGAAGGGAATTGCCATGAACCACCTGTCTGGACCAGGAGGGGACCTCAGTGAGCCCTGCCCTGGCCACTGGCAGGAAAACACAGTCATTCCCCCCTGCAAGGCCAGGACGGGCCGTTCCCAGCAAGTTCCAGGCTGGAAATGTTTGCTTTGCCCTGGCAAAGAGCAGAGTTTCCAAAGTCTCCAGAGGGGAGACTGAGCTCCACTGATCCAGGCTGCCAGTCCGACAGGGAGCAGCACATGTGCCCTTTCCTGTACCTCACCCATAATCACTCAATCAGTTTGTCACTGCTGGCAGACGCTTCGGTGCTGCAGCGTCCCCTCACGTCCCCATTCCCAGTCCACTGCTGCTTCCTTTGGGATGTGTAATGGGACATCTCCAGCAGCAGCAGCAGCGTCCATCACCCAACTCCCTCCCTTTGCTCATTTGCTGTTTTCACCGGCCCCCCTTCCTGCCCCAAACCACTCTGGCATATTTGGGTTTTTGGGTGGATGGCTCCCCTTTGGGTTGGGAAAGGGAAACCCCAGATAAGCACAGGGCTGTGGGCTCCCGCAGAATCCTGCAGGATGTGCTGGCTGCCAGGAGCTGGGGAGCAGCTGCCCTGTGGGATGTGTGTGCTGCCAGCACTGGGGAGTTACATTTCCTCTGTGGTTTTATCTGAGACTAACAGGCTGTGCCCAGCCAGGAATCCCTGACAGCGATCCCAACCCCTGCCCGGCTCCTGCCAGACCCTGCTGCCAGCCGTGTCCACTCCTTGGCTGGGTTTTCCACCCTGGAACTGTTCTTTGGGGCCAAGAGGGAAAACGACGGCGAGGACGCGCGGGCAGAGCTGTCCCTTTGGCGTTCCTGGGATCCCGCCACAAGTTTCCCGAGTGAGTCGCTGTTTGGGAGAGGAGAATTTGGGGGGAGCAGAGCTGTGGTGTGGGCACCGGGGGCTCTCCACGCCCCGACCCCCGGGGTTTGGGCACCGGGGGCTCTCGCGGAGTGCGGGGGCGGTTTGTGCCGGACACCCCACACCGGGCACCGTCCCCCAAACCTGCATCACCCCCAACACCCTCCCCAGCAGCAGCGGGGACAGCCCAGCCCGGGACCGCACCCGCGGGCTCGTCCCGCCGCTCGTCCCGGTCGGTCTCTGCCCGCCCCCCGAAATTCCCCAGGCCCGGGGGTCCCGCCGGGACTCACCAGGCGGATTTGGGTGCTGATGAGCAGGTACGGCATCTCCGCTCCGCCGCTCCCGCCGCCGCTCCGGGGCCGCCCCCGGTCCCGCCCCGGCGCCACCGCCCCCGGGCAGCGCGGGGGGAAAAAGGGGCTCCCGGAGGGGTCAGAGGGGTCCCGCCGGGAATGGGGAGCGGGAGACCCCCGGGGGACTCCGACGGATCCCTCGACGAGGGGTGGGCAGGAGGTGGTGGGCAGGAAGGAGATGGAGCAGGAGGAGAGGGACAGGGAGGTGATGGACCGGGAGGTGATCGATAGAGAGACAAAGGACAGGAGATGGTGAGCGGGGAAACGATGGTCCAGGAGACGACAGCCAGGGAGGTGGAGGACAGGGAGATGGGGGACAGGAGAAGATGGGCAGGGAGGCGATGAACGAGGAGATGATGGACAGGGAGATGACGGATAGGGAGAAGAAGAACCAGGAAATTAATAGCAGGGAGATAAGGGACCAGGAAATGACAGCAGGGAGATGATGGAGCAGGAACCAGGCAGGTGGGAAGCCCTGGGCCCTGCAGAGCATCACAACGCCCACCCCACCCTCCGACTGAACACTCCCCTGAAGCAGCGTGTTGCAATATTTTTGGGTAAAACTCCATTTTTCTACCAGCTGTCAAGCTTTTATCAGGGAACAGAGGGGTTTAAATCCCTTCACAATTTGAGGAGAAGCTCATTTCGTGGGACTGGGACAGGCAGAGGCACTTCCTCTGCAGGTGCTGAGTAATTCCCCTCCCTCAACACCCAACCTCTCAACTGGAAAACTGTACATGAACCAAATAATACTTCCGTAAATAGCAAATAATAGTTCCCTGGCCTCCAGACTTGGGGCCCCTCCACGCAGCTCCCCAGATTAACAAGCCACAGTCAATTCCTAATTTTGCTGATAACTCTCACCCCACTGGTTAAACATCAGCTCATTTCGATCATTCCCATCCTCAGGAGGCTCTTCCCCAGGTCCTGGAACAGTGGGAATGTTTGCTCATGGCTCTCCTGCCCCGGCACAAACCCACTGTCCAATGAACCAACAGCACCACCACCCTGGCACCTTTCACGTTGGTTGGATTTGGACAGGATTCCCACAATCCATGTGCCCTTTGGATCTCCACCAGGTGTGTGTGTTCTGTGGTTACCAGCCTGTTTGCTGCAGGGAACAACATGGGTATGAAATCCAGACCCTTCCAGAAACTAAAGGAAACCCAGCCAGTGTTCTGGCAGCCTGCCCAGCTCTTGCTCTGCCTCTTACACGGCTCTTTCTTGGAGGGGGGGAAGAAAAAAAAAAAAGTAAGGAAAAAAGAGGGAAACGAGAGCAGAGCCGCACATGACATTTTAATATTGAATTTCCTGAGGAGATACCGAAATCTGGGAGGCAGCTGGAGCATGATGGATCTCAGTGGTGCCATCCATCATCCAGGAGTAGCTTATCACGCTCCGGCCCTGGCTCCGAGCTGGCTGCTCCCAGCTCTGCCTGGACACGCGGGAGATGAGCCCAGCTCGGAATCACTCCCAGTAATTCAGGTAAAGGGAAGAAAAGGGTTCTTTGGCTCTGCCGTCACCCACGCTCCCAGGAGCAGGGAGAACACGGAAGGCTTGATTTTTCCCATTCCTGACCGGCGCCTTTTCCTAAAGAATCCTTTGGATCTTCCAGAAAAGGGCATTTCTAGCTTTAATGATCCTGGGATAAACAGGTTCTTCTTGGGGGATCCTGCCAGGAATGTAAGTGCCCTCTGCATTCACTGTGTTTCCTGTAGAAGGGAGAAATTCCAACCCTAAAGGCTTGGGATGATTGTTTGGCCATTCCTGCCTCCTTCGCCTAATTCCACCTAAAATCCATTCTCTCATCCCAAGAACTGGTTGCTCTGTGCACAATTCCCTCACTGCAATAACCCTGTCCCACTTGGCTCCATTGGGCATTCCCAATTTCCCACTTTCTGTCCCATTTGTCCCTTACTGCTGGAAGCTGAACACCCAATCCAGTGGGATTTCATTCCACGTACCCCCAGCCTGCAGGTGTTCTCTGAGGGTGTTAAAGGGTCTCTCCGGAAATTATTTCCTTGGAAAAGGACTTGGAACAGGTACAGGAGTATCTGCAGGTACAGGTAGAGGTGTGGTTGGAACTGCAGGTTCAGGTGTAATTTTAGGTTCATGTACAGGTGTAACGAGATACATGTACAGGTGTAAGTATAGGTTCGTGTGCATGTACAGGTGTAATTTTAGGTTCATGTACAGGTGTAATTTTAGGTCCATGTAACAGGTCCAGCTGTAACTGCAGGTCCATGTATTGGTCCACGTACAGGTGTAACTTTAGGTCCATGTACATGTACAGGTGTGACTTTAGGTCCATATACAGGTGTAATTTTAGGTTCATGTACAGGTACAGGTGCAACTGCAGGTCCAGGTCCGGGTGTAACTGTGGGTGCAGGTGCATGTACAGGCACAGAAACAGGTTCAGGTGTAACCACAGGTCCCTGTCCCTATCTCTGTCCGTGTCCAGGTGTACCTGCAGGTCCCTGTTGCTGTCCAGGTCCGTGTCCATGTGTACCCGCAGGTCCCTGTCGCTGTCCAGGTCCCTGTCGGCGTCCAGATGTCCCCGCAGGTCCCTGTCCGTGTCCAGGTGTACCCGCAGGTCCCTGTCCCTATCTCTGTCCGTGTCCAGGTGTACCCGCAGGTCCCTGTCCCTGTCCCTATCCCTGTCCATGTCCAGGTGTACCCGCAGATCCCTGTCGCTGTCCCTGTCCGTGTCCAGGTGTCCCCGCAGGTCCCTGTCCCTATCCCTGTCCCTATCCAGGTGTACCCGCAAGTCCCTGCCCATGTCGAGGTGTACCCGCAGGTCCCTGTCCCTGTTCGTGTCCAGGTGTACCCGCAGATCCCTGTCCCTATCCCTGTCCGTGCCCAGGTGTACCCGCAGGTCCCTGTCCCTGTCTCTATTCCTGTCCGTGTCCAGGTGTACCCGCAGGTCCCTGTCCCTGTCCGTGTCCAGGTGTCCCCGCAGGTCCCTGTCCCTATTCCTGTCCGTGTCCAGGTGTACCCGCAGGTCCCTGTCCAGGTCCGTGTCCAGGTGTACCCGCAGGTCCCTGTCCATGTCCGTGTCCAGGTGTTCCCGCAGGTCCCTGTCCCTATCCAGGTGCACCTCCACGTGCCCGCTCTGGGGGCGTGGCCCCGCCGCCCCGCCCACGCCGTGCGCGGCCCCGCCCCGCCGTGACGCTCCCCGCTTCCCATTGGTCCGCTGGGGGCCGCGCCCAGTGACGCGCCCGGTGCGCGCGGCCCGCGCCCGGTGCCCGGAGCCGCCATGGCCGTGCCGGTGTCCGTGGCCGCGGCGGTCCCTGCCCGGGCCGGGCCCCGCCTGGCCCTGGCGCTGGGGCTGGGGGCGGGCGCCGGCCTCGGCCTCGGGCTGCTCTGGGCCCTGCGCCGCCGCTGGAGGGAGGCGGCCGCGCCGCACGGCCGCGGTACGCGCGGGGAGAGCGGCCCCGGAGCGGGCCCGGAGCGGGCTGGGCATGGAGGGGACAGGGCTGGAGTGGGGCTGGGATAGAAGGAATGGGGTTGGGATGGAGGGGATGGGGCTGGAATGGGGCTGGGGTGGAAGGAACGGGGTTGGGATAGAGGGGATGGGGCTGGGATAGAAGGAATGGGGTTGGGATGGAGGGGATGGGGCCAGAATGGGGCTGGGATAGAAGGAATGGGGCTGGGATAGAGAGGATGGGGCCGGAATGTGGCTGGGATAGAAGGAATGGGGCTGGGATAGAGAGGATTGGGCCAGAATGGGGCTGGGATAGAAGGAATGGGGCTGGGATAGGGGGGATGGGGGAAATGAGGTCGGAATGGGGCTGGGATAGAAGGAATGGGGTTAGGATGGGGGGATGGAGGGAATGGGGCTGGAATAGGAATGGGGGAAATGGGTTTGGGATGGAGCAAATGGACTTGGGACAGAGGGGAATGGGGG
>NW_016690509.1:13808-18843 GCF_001604755.1 Lepidothrix coronata | reverse complement strand
GGCCAGGGCCTCCCCACCCTCCCAGGGAGGAATTCCTTCCCAATATCCAACCTCAGTTTTCCCTCTTTCAGTCCAAACCCTTTACTCCTTGTCCTGCCACTGCGGTTCCTGATGAAGAGACCTGATGAATATTGCATGTATGGATTAGACATGGATTATATATGGATTGTATATGGACCAAGGCTTGCTTTACCTGGAGAATACAACCTGCCTGGGAGTGGGATGTTTGTATAAGCCGGAGTAAATCACCCTGTGAATTCTTTGGATGTAAAGGGATTTGGATGGAGTCTGCTGGAGAGGAGAAGGGAAGGGAAATAGCAGCTCTTTCACTACCAGATATTAATTTCTTTTTCCTTTTCCCTTCCTCACAGGTCCCACCTGGAAGAAACCCAGAGACTGAACCGCCGGAGGAGGTTCCCCCATCCCAGGGAGAGAAGTGACTCCACAGGCTCCAGCTCCATTTATTTCACAGCCAGCTCAGGGAATGCCAACACGGATGATGGAGAGAGTGAAGGGGGGTAAGCAGAGCACCAGGCCAGGGGCAGCTTTCAGGGGCTTTCGTGCCACGTCTGAGCAGTTTAGAACAGAAGTTAAGGGAATTTTTTTCCCCCCACTGGATGTCTGTCAGCCTGTTATAGTTTGCTTTTATTGCAGTAAATGTGTCACTGCCAGGGCCAGACTGGGAGATCTGCAACAGTCCTGACTTCTAGAGAAAGAAACAAATCATATATATATATATATATATATATATATAAAAGGGAGGGAGGGTGGTTTTAAAGGAATAATTTGGTTAAGGAACGTTGTAGAAAGAAGGAAAGTAGAAGTCCAGCCTGGGACCGAAGTGAGAATGTTTAGAAATAAAATTTCAAGACAATAATATATTTTTGAGTGCCTGGAAAACTTGAGAAAGTTCAGAATGAATTAACTGAATATCTGTCTTCAACCAGGGTGTTTCTTGGGATTTTTTTCCCATTGTGAGATCGATTCTTTTAAGTTCTTAGAGTTTAAAATCAAGTGAAAGTTATAAACTCACACAATCAGGGAATATCCTGAGGTGGAAGGAACCTAGTAGGATCATCAAAGTCCAGCTCCTGGCCCTGCACGGGACAGGAAAGTACTGAGTAGTTTAAGAACATAATTAAAAATGACAATTATGGCTTTAGGTATATTCATATTAGACAAGCAGCAAGAGTTCTCCTGCAGACCTGGTGGTGACTGCTGATTTTCCAAGGAAATGCTGCTCTTCTGTGCCTCAGTCAGACCAGTTTGGTAGCATTTGAGGTATGGAAGTGTGTCCCAAAACGTGTAAGTTTTTTCCCAGGGCAGTTGAAATGTAATTTTAAAGAGAGATTTTATAGCAGTGAGAGCATTTCAGGGGAAGTTTGGACACGATGGGGAGCAGCCAAATGACCTGTGAGCCGGTGCCAGCACTTTGCAGCAGGGGATTTGTCTTCCCAGGACGGAAAACATGGATCTGCAGGAGGGCAACTTGTGACTGCCCTAAAATCGTGTCATTCCAGTGTTTTCTCCCTCCTAACTGGAGCTGGTGTGGCAGGAGAGAGCTGGGATGATGTCACTGGGGTTGTAGAGCTTCATTCATCCGGAGTGGGTGTTGGAATGAGAGGGAAACGAGGCAGTGAGTGATTCATGGTGGTGTAATAGGGAACGAGGGTGCAGAACAGATTTTAAAATGTCTGCTTGGTTCTGAAGACGAGACATTTGCTGTTTGGGTAACAGCAGATGCACTGAATCATCTGGGTGATGGTGGCTTTTGTAAAACTGATGGAAAAGGTGGATTTTGTCCACCTTGATCCCAGCCTGGGGTGTCCCCTGCTGATAGAAAACTGTAAGTTGTGGCAGAGGCCAGGAATTCAGAGGTTCAGAAAAGGCACCTCCTTAGGGGACAGGGGTGTGTTTTACTGCAAAGCCTCATTAATTTATTGGGAATCCAGTGATGGTTGGAGGAGTTCTTACGTTGTAACTAAAATCTGTAACTAGAACTCTCGTCTGATTTAAAAAAACCCCTGGAATAATGTAATTTCTCCCTGTGGAGGACCATAATGTCAGTCTGGTCAGGACCAGCTGCCTTTAGTGTGCAGTATTGTCTGATAGAGATGTAAATGTACTAGAAGAGTAACATTTTCAGGGTTAGAATCAAGGTAGGAAATGTAAATTTTGGAAAAAACAATTGAAGCTCTGGAGCAGCCACTGGGAGGAAGAATGAGATAAATTTCAGCTGGATGTTCCTTGCTGGCAGTTGAATTATTTTTATGGAATTCAGAACAAAGAACTCCCATTTCAGCTTTATTTTGTGAACCGCATGGACGTGAGCAGCTTCTCCTGTTCCATACACAATTCCCAAAAATCAGCGAGTTCTCAGAGGTTTTTGGGCTGTTTAATTTCCCGGTGTGGCTTTGGTTTTTGGGCTTCTTTGCCTCTCCTTTCCGTGGGCTTTTTTGTTCCAGACTCTGTTTTCCTTCAGGATGTGTTTTAGCCAGAGCTCCTCCTAAAGTATTCCAGTTCCATCATTGTAAATTCAGGAAAATAGGCTGATAACATCTAAATCCCTTAATCTCCCTGAAAGCTTTGAGCTTGTCCTGTTCCTTGTCTTTTTGAACTGCAGCAACTGGGAGAAAACATGGGGGTTTTTTGAGCTGAAGGACTGAAACCTTGGCAGCTGCCAGGAAAATGTTGGGGGTTAGGATGGGGAAATATGTGAATTTGAGGAGTTTGTGTCCAACTACTGAAAATGGGGTAGTCTAGGGAACTAATAATACCTTAATATTAATATCTTAATTATTAATCTTAAGAAATGTAAAGAAATGAAGCTTTTAATGTGAAACAGAGCTCAGCCAGTGTCACCTGGCAGTGTCACCTACCCCTGTGTTGCTGCATTATCCATGAATTCAGTGGCATCTCCAGCATGGCATCCTTGCTTTCCTGCCTCTGCTGACTCTTTATCCCCTGCCTGAAAATGTTTCAGTACAGAAATGGTGGGGTTTTAAATTTCTGGATGAGGGTTTGGAGGCTCTGCTGAGCAAGGGTGTTGGTTCACCCTCTGCCAGAGAGGGAAATGCTTGAAAGTTATGGATGGTTCTCAGAAAAAGTGAAGCTTTGATAGCCAGATGTGTCTTGTTATCAAGGTGTGGGTGAAGTGCTGTCACTGCCTCCTTCAGATACAGGCTGTGGGCACATATCTGGGTCCCCAGACAAAGGCAGGATCACAGGGCTGTTCCTTGGGAAGAGGAATCCAGCCAGGACACAGTGCTGGAGGTACCCAGTGCCCTCAGACTGCAGTGAATTTAATTCTGGCAGAACTGGTGTAGTTGCCTTGTTGTTCACCTAAATCAACAAAATCCACGTATTAAAGTGCAGTAATTTTGAAATTACTGCCTGATTTGTGCCTGTTCTGCAGTTAAGAGCTTGCAGGTCAGTGTGAGGGGGACAAATAATCTTATTTTAAAAGAAATTGGCTTTGTGAGTAGACTCCCCCTCTGCAGTGGTGCCACTGCATAATGCCAGTTTAAATTTTAAATTCCCACCTTAAGTGCTGGGGGGGCTTAATTTTAGCCATTTTCAGAAGCTTGGATCTGAGCTTTACAGAATCAAGGAGGTTGGAAGAGACCTCCAAGGTCATAGAGTCCAACCATCATTGTGGCACCACCAAAACCCTCCCTAAACCGGGTCCTGGTTCTTTTGACTGATTCAGCTGTGAATCAGTCCCTGGGTTTTTCACGTGTGGTGTCTCTTTGTGGCTCATCCTCTTGCTCCTTGCTGGATTTCTTGCTGCTGGAAAAGAGTCTTGGTGGCTTTCCTGCTATTCTTCACCTTTTCACCTGGCAGTGGGAACGAGCTGTGGGGGCATTTAGTGACCAGGATGATGGAGGGATGAGGTGTTGCCAGGAGAGTTGTTGTGCCTGAAATTCCCTGGAGCAGGCTAAATCCCTCAGGTTATACTTTCCAGATGGACTGTTGAAGTTCTCCCTTATAATCCATGTATTTAACTGAATAGTCCTGGCTCTGCTTTCAGCTGTTTAATTCTGTTACACTGCAGTTAGAAGAGCTAAGAGGAGCTGGCAAGGTGTGCAGGTGAGGTGGGGACACTTAAAATCCTGGAATGGTTTGGGTGGGAAGGGACCTTAAAGCTCCTCCAGTTCCACCCCCCTGCCATGGGCAGGGACTGTGTTGCTCAAAACCCACTTGTGACTTAAGTTCCAAGGGACCTTCATCCTTCAGCATTCTGTGCTTTCCTTCAGATTTTTTTGATACGTTAAGTGAGAAATAGTGACTGTTCCAAGAAATCCAAGATTGAGACACTTGTGTCGTGCAGGATAAGCTGAGATGCTCCTCTTCCTCTGTTAGGAATAGCTCCCCAAACTGATTTTGTGTCGGTTTTTTTTTTTTTCCTCCCAAAGCTACACCACGGCCAACGCCGAGTCCGACTACGACCGGGAGTCGGAGAGGGAGAGCGAGGAAGGGGAGGATGAAGTGAGCTGTGACACAGTGAGGACGGTGCGCCGGGATTCCCTGGACCTGGTCACCGAGGATGAAGCCCCTCTGGCCCTGGATTCCTCTCTGGAGGAGGGGCTGGGGCAGCTCCTGCAGCAGGCCGACCGCCTGCACGCCGGGGACGAGCGGGACAGGAGAGAGGGGTTCCAGCTGCTCCTCAACAACAAGCTGGCGGTAAAGGTGCCTTGTGGTGTCCCTGTGCTGGGGGAGGGTCAGGTTGGACAGCAGGAGGAATTTCTTCGCTGAGGCTCCAACCCTTGGCTGATCCCCACCTTGTCCCCCAGCCCAGAGCACTGAGTGCCACGTCCAGTCCTTCCTTGGACACCTCCAGGGGTGGGGACTCCCCCACCTCCCCGGGCAGCCCCTTCCAATGTTCAACCACCCTTTCCATGAGGAAATTCTTGCTGATGTCCAACCTGAACCTCCCCTGGCACAACTTGAGGCTGTTCCCTCTCCTCCTGTCCCTTGTTCCCTGGGAGCAGAGCCCGCCCCCCCCCGGCCCCCCCCCCTGTCAGGGGGTTGCAGA
>NW_016690509.1:0-12460 GCF_001604755.1 Lepidothrix coronata | reverse complement strand
TTTTTTTTTGTGTTGCCAGCACATACAGATACACAAAAAAAAAAGAAATGTATTTTTAGACAGGTGTTTGCTTAGAAGAGTCACTTTAATTTCGTTCCCTCCTTCTTTACCACCTCAGATGTGTTCACAAGGTTTTAGGTGAGTCACAAGAGAACAGAAATCATCTTTATTAAGGTTAAGATGTGCAGCAAAAGGTACTAATCTAAATTAACTTCTGCCCCGTTAGGTACACATGTGACTGAATAAATGAATACTATAGCTAATATAATTATTCTTTTCTGGGAATCAGTGTAGCCATTTAAACGTGGAATTTTAAGTTTTATGTGGTCCTCTTAGTCTGCAGTAAATGCTTAGTTTGCAGCTTTTTGAGTCTGCAAAAGGATGAAATTATTTACAGGGCATTTTCAAGCCACACGTGGTATAAAATTAACAAATATATTATTTTTATACCTATATATATATATATATATATATATGTATATGTTATTGTGCTCTAGCAGCCACAAAGAAAGAAGTCAGGAGAGAAAGCAGCTGAATTTCTTACCTCTGGCTACCTTTTTTTTTTCCAGGGAAGAAAGAGCTGGAACTTGCCTTACAGAAGTGGGATCAAAGTGCTGAGTGCCACCAGTGGTATGTGATTTTTTTTTTTTCCACTTCTTGCTCATGAAAAGTGCAGGAAAAGAACTTGGAGGTTGTTGTGAGCTGAGCTGCAGTTAAAAAAGTAATAATTATACCCAGATTTCAGTAAGGAGGGAGGTGACAGGGAAGGAGCTCACTCCCTAAAGGCTTTGCTTCCAAGTCATGGATTGAAAGGATTGCTCTCCTTTTTTAAAATAACTCCAAAAGAGAGTTTGTGGAGTGGTTCAGATATTTGTGGAGGTAAGGCAATGTGCCTTTCTGGTGAATTCCTCCATGAACAGTGTTTGTCAGCAGTTACCGTGAAAGACTGACAACATTTAAATTAGAATAAAAGGGAAATTACTTTTTTTAATGGAAATTGTTGGGAAAACAAGATGCTGAGTATCTTTACCGGACAAGGTCTGTGCTCTTCTAATGAGCAAATTTATTTGGAGGGTTGTTTTGGGCTACTGGCATCTGAATAAATACCTTTATTGTCTTAAAAAGACGACTGTATTTCAGTTGTTAGTAATGAATTGCTGTTTTCAATTAAAGCTTTGATAGGAAGGATGAATTTTGGGGGCAGGAAAATCTCCAGCAGAGTATGGTAGTGGGCTCTGCTGGCTTAACATCTTGGAAAAATGGGTTTTAGTTGCCAGGGCAGATCTTAAAATTGATATTTTACAAAGCAAGGTTCTACTCCAGGGTTCCATATTGGTAGTTTTGCTTTGTAATTCAGATTTTGGGACAGTCCTGGGCCTCTCAGACCCTTTTCCCAGACAGGGATAAGGCTCCTGCACAGCTACATCTTGCTTTTAGTTCTTCAGAGCAGCTGGAGAAAGGAAACAGCAGAGCAGCCTGTGGGAGGCGTGGGATTTCTTGGGAATGAATATGTAATTCCCTTTATCAGCACAGAAATTATTATTTACTGCCGTGAATAGAACAGGAAATTACTCTCTTCCCAGCTCTGAGGTGGTCACAAGCTGGTTTAATTGCAGCCTTTTTTTATGCTAATTGAATTTATCCTGAGGAGGAGAAAAAAACCAGTAGAGTCTTTAAAGCTTTTTGGGGGTGGATTTGGTGCCCCAGCCCTTGGTTTATGGAGAACATTGTTCACACTTGCTTTAAATTACAGTTTTATTCTGTCATATTTCTCTCTCCAGTGCCTGATTCCTGTTGTGAAAACCCTAATCTGTTATTATCTCTTCTCATAGGGAATAACTGATTATCCCTCACTACCCACGTTGTCTTTCCCATGTTATTCTCCCTCTTCCATATATTTTTCCAGACAGAAGTGGGGGGAAATCCAGTGCAGGACACAATCCATGGGAGCAGGATGGATTTGTGTGATGCTGATGGGATGGTCCCTTGCATCCTTGCTTCCATTTACAGCATCCCAAACACCATCCTTGTCTTTCCCACTACATCCCAAATGGCCATTTTAGTAGAAATATTCCCAGTTCTTTTCCTGCCTCTCCACACAGGCTGTGTGAAGCCTCGTTGTGCAGGTCTGGTCTGTATTTTTTCTCTCTCTGTGTGTGCATTGTTTCCTGCTGACTTTCTATTTTACCAGTTGCCTCTGTTTTATCAGGATTCCTTCAGTTGAAATCGTGCTGGTTTCTGGTCCTTTTTATTTATTTTTTTTTTTTGCCTTTTGTGCTTGTTATTTCCTCCTGCCCAAATCATTCCCAGCCTTACTGGCTGAGGAAGAGAGAAAGTACTTTCCACTCAGGGATCATTGCAAGGAAAGCTTTTTCCCCTCGGGGCCTCATGGTTGTTGCAGTAATTGCTGACATTTTAAAGCAACAAGCAAAGGAAATAACTTTGGGAAAGGGAAGGATTCCTTCTGGGGAATCAGTGAGGAGGAACAGAAGTGTGGGAGCTGTGCTGGGTGTTAAATGCACTCAGTACCTTTGGGGTGGATTTATTTGTGCATCCAGGGCTGAGGGTTATTGGAGCGAGGGATCTAAAGCCTCTGCACTCCTGATTTACAAGGACCTGATGCTTACTTGGGATTTAGACATCAAAATCATTCTCTGCTCTAATTGTGAAAAGATCTCTGAGCAGGTAGAATTTATGCCCAGCTAAACTGATTTCTCCCTCAGCTGATTCCAGCCCACGAGTAGGACAGAGCAAGTTCCTAAGTCTGTTCTTGCTTATAGGGGTGGAAGAGATACAAAATGCAAAGAAATATGATAGAAATGTGATTGTACAAACCTCTGTGCTTTGCTGCTTGGACACAAATATGTGACATCTCACAAATGAGGTGAGAAACAAGTGTGGCCTTTTAGAATTTCCAGTCCAGTAGCATCTTTAGGGATCAGGAAAGGAGAGTGAGCTCTAGGTCTGCCTTGCTTCCCATTCCTGTTGCTAAAAGAAATATTGGA
This sequence comes from Lepidothrix coronata, assembly GCF_001604755.1. Lineage (NCBI taxonomy): Eukaryota > Metazoa > Chordata > Aves > Passeriformes > Pipridae > Lepidothrix > Lepidothrix coronata. Next base: position 9,455 of record NW_016690509.1, on the reverse strand, counting down.
AGTGCAACCAGAGGGATTTCAGAGAAATCTGGGGAAAATTGTGTGGGTGTTAGTTTTAGTTTGAGTGGAATGTTTTACACTGGAAATGAAGTGCTGACTGTTGCAGAAGGAATAATAAGCTTTGGCTTATTCCTTGGCTTATTATTATTCCTGTGTGTTATGGAGAAGTGGGATTGGGTTGGATGAGCCTCCAAAATGTGCCCTTTCTTCTAGAGAGTCTGTCAGTTTGGTGGAACATCTTGCACACTCGATCACCAGCCCTTCTCCGTTCCGTGGGTACATCTGGCTGTCCGTGGGCAGATCCTGGATTTTTGAAAAGTCACGGCATTCTGGATGTGCCTGGGAGACAGCTCTGATTTAACAACTGGCAGTGCTTCAGGGTTTAACTCTTGGTGGGTTCACTGCCCAGACCTGGCCAATTTTGAGCCGGATTCTGGGTTTATGAGCCGACTGTTTTCTGCTCCATAGGGCAGATTAAACAGGGACTTTACTGACAATATGGGGCAGCAGCAACCGTAGGAATAGTTAGGAGATATTTCAGAATGCAGAGGAAGAAAAATAGCACGGAGTTAGAGCTGCCTGGTGGCATCCCCCTGACCTGTGTGCCCTGGGAGGTTAATTCAGGAAGTAACTTGAACATCCAGAGCACAGGAGCTCTCCCATGTGGATGTTCGTGGGAAGGAAGGAAAGGAGCACATCTGCCTTCCTCGCTTTTTCCTTCCATCTTGTCTCCCCTTGGAAAAGCCAAAGCTTTTTTTTTTTTTCCCCCCAACCTCCTTAGGATCGGCTGGTCATTAATTTCAGGTTGGGAATTCTGCTGTCTCTCCCAAGGTACTAATTCCCAAGTGAGTGATTACTTTAATGTTTGGTTGCTGCAGTGTGAATACCTGCCTGCTAATTCCGTGTCTCCTTCCCTCAAGTGAAGGGACTGCTGTGCATCTGCTATGTGCACAGGAAGGTTGAAAAGCTGGGAATGCTCGTAAAATATTGAGAAAACTTGTCTTTGAAATGGTTGAAAGAGCTAAGAGCTGTGTTTGGGTTGGCAGAGCATCCTAACCACGGAGGGAAGGTGCTGGAGACTGTATTCCATGGGCAGAGTCCTGCTCCCAGGGAAGTCAGCCAGAGTGCAGCATCCCAGTGAACTTCCTGAAAGTCCTGAGCCTGGAGATTTAAGCTGGAAGAACAGGCTCTCTCAGCTGGGGGTATCTGTTTCCACGGGGTTTATTTTCTAACAAATGGGGAAATCCCGAGCTGAGATTCCTGTGGGAACTGCAGCTTTCCCACTGTCAGCAGCTTAATGAGGAGTCTGGTTAATAATTAATCGAGTGATATCCTAATGGGGGCTTTGGATGGCTGCTGAGAGGTGGATCTGAGCAGTGCTGCAGAGGTCACAGGGAATGAAAATCCCCTAAATCACAGTTTTTCAGGTCTCCTGGTCCTGCTGCTCATCCCTCCTGCACCTCCATAGTGTCTGTGGTGACTCTCATCCCGAGGCATTCCACGGAATGAGCTGGAATAAATAGCTCCACTGTGCCAAGCTAAACAAGCAGAGGAGAGAACAGCAGAAATCAGAGCCTAAAATCCCAGGAATGCAGAGTTGTGGGTGTGAAAACCTCCAGTGGACCTGGGACCGGCAAAGCTGTTTAGGAAAAATCATCTTTCCTGGGAATACAGTGAAAAACCAGTTCAGGCATCTCGTCCCATATGTATTTTTTAGCTTATTTCACAACTGAAATTTACAGTTTACTCTGCTGCTTTTATGGCTTTTCCACCAACATTCCACCAGGCTGTTAAAAAAAAAACCCTGGAATTTTTATTTCTTGACATGAGGCAACTGTGGGGATTTATTGTCTAGGAATGTTTGATCTCGTGATTGTAGAAAATAAGCCTTTTATTGGCTTGTATTTCTCGACCCCAGTTGTGTTGTGGTTGGGGATGTTTTGGTCCAGGCTGATGTTTTGTTGGGAAACAAACTGGAGAAGATCCCAAAAAACACTTATTCCATCAGAGTGGGGCAGTGCAGCTGTGAGCTTTTCCAACCAGGGGAAAGGATTTTTATCCAATAACACATTGATCTGGTAATCTTTGCCATTACCGTGAAAAATAAGAATTTCAGAACTGAACCAGAGCTTTCCCACAAGAAAATTAACAAAGTAAAGGAATGGGATTTAAGGCAAAATTGTAAATATTCAGATGTGACTTTGTGTTGTAACTTAGACGTTGGAAATGGAGCTCAGGCAGGAGCAGTGAGGTGTGAGGGAATTCCTGGGGTTTCATAACACTGGAGAAAGTGTAGTTGGAGATTTAAAAGCCTTCTGACAGATTCCTGCGCGTGTGCTGTGTTTAACTGTCCCGAGGGATGCCTTGGGATAGCAATGGCAGAGTATCCAGCAGCACCGGGGTATGGGTGTAGTAAAAGGGAGCTTTACTTGCAACTTTGTTCTTCTCAGCTTTATTTTTTGAAAAAATTAGACACGTTATTCATTTGTCCATCTGTTCCACCTAATGTTTTTTGAGCCAAACTCAGAGAAGGGATGGAAGTGTCCTCCATTCCCAGAGCTCTCTCCCGAGTGGGACGAGAGACACCAAACTTCAATCTGCATGTGCTGTCCCACAGCAGTGCCCTTGAGAGCTCTGAGAGCGATTGTTTCTTGGGAAGTGATTCAGGGAGGGAGGGCTCGAACCACTGGTGTGGGGAGGTGAGATGGGAGGGTGCAAATCCACAGGGAATTAACCTTCCTTGAATTTCACGGCTCATGCAGTAACTAACTTTGCCGGGGCCCTGCTTCTCAGGCTCACAACTCACAGTGCCCTGTTGGACAAAACTAGGTGGCTTTGCACTTTCAGCACTGAAAACGTGTTCTTCTCTTTCCCAGCTGCAGGACATAGGTAGGTTTTCCCAACATTTCCCTGGAAGTAGAGCCCTGTGTGCTGCGGCGGGGCCGCTGCATGTGGAGATCGCTGCTCCCTGTAGTGAATTAGAGCTGCTCATAGTCTGGCTCTTGCTGCAATCACTCTTCACTGCTCTGTCTTGTCACACTTTCCTTGCTCAGGGAAGAAATTCCAGCTGTGGAAGTGTGCTGCTCCTGGTTTTTAGCCATCAGTGCAGCGAGTTTGTGTGTCACGTCAAACCCCTCCTGCTGATTTGCCTCGTCCTTCAAGCTAAAACCCTCTTAGGCACGGAATTTTTGTTGCAGTTTTCACAGATTTCCAGTGTTCCTTGTGTTCCCCAGCAAGGTGTGGAGCTTTAATGCACTTCAGAGAATCCTGGGGTGGTTTGGGTGGGAAGGGACCCTAAAGCTCATCCAGTCCCACCTCCTTCCATGGGTAGGGACACACCTTCCACTAGCCCAGGTTGCTCCAAGCCCCGTCCAACCTGGCTTTGAACACTTGTATGTCTTCCTTCTGAAGACATGGACAGCAGGTAAATGTGGATGAAATGTGGATTTAATGCAGGTGTCTCCCTGTGCAGGTTTGCCATCCTTTGTGGGCAGCTGTCGGAACGTGAGAGCATTCCCAAGCGCATCCAGGCCGGGTGTGTTTTCAAGGTGAGTGGAAAGGACATCCTGGGTTTGTGTGACTATCAAACAACACTTATTTCTGTACTAGGAACTTGGGAAAATTGGCTCCAGGTCTTGTTTAGGGAAGTAGCAGGTCTCAGAGATGCCACGAGTGGGTGTTTTGGGCTGAGGAAGGTGATTCCAGCAATGTCTTTTGAGGGTGACTGGGCTGGCTCTGCGGTTTTACACACCATAATCTCATGGGAAAAAAAAAGAAGTCTTTCAAATAAAATTTGTGTAAATGGTGAGACTGAGAGCTTGGAACCTGAAGTTATCATGTGGTGGCAAGATACAGCACCAGCTTGTCTCTCTGCCTGTGAGCAACCTGCACCCTTCCAGAAGGGCAAAGCAAATACTCCAAGAGGATTTAATTTGCTTCACATTCCTTTATTTCCCTTGGGGGTGTTGCAGGGAAAGGGGATGTTCCTGGAACAGGTCACAGGTAATTACTGTCCCATCAGCTCATGGCATGACCAGTAAGGTGGTTATGGCAGAGCTCTGGAGGTGGAATAAACTGAAGGGCAGCTCCCTTTTTTTGTGTGTGCAGTAATCCCTGTCCCTGAGCCTGGTGAAGTGCTGCTTTTCTGTGCTCACTGAAGCCACTCTGAGAAAACTGGGGATCTGTAGCTGTAATTCTACTGATCACAGCACTTAAACTGTGGATTCCTGCCTTCCCTCTTTCTCCACCTGCTCTCGTGGATGTTCACTTGCTTTTAACGAAGGTGTGACGTGTGTTGGTGCTGGTTTCCCCCAGGAACACATTGACAAAGCCATTGAGCTGAAACCAGAGGACCCCCAGCTCTACTATCTCATGGGCAGGTGGTGTTACCAGGTAACATGCTTTTATTACTGCTTATTGCTGTCTGATTCCTCCTTGGAGGAATTCCTCCTTCCATGTCTGAATGAGAGAGAGGTGGATGCAAACCAGGTGTGAGGACCTGGATACTCATCCAGAATCTGCCAGGGTCTTTGACCTCCTCCCGGGAGCACGAGCAGCTCCAAGAGGCTGGGCAGGTCCTGGCTGGCTCTCCAGTGGGTGGGACAGGTTGCCCTTCCTGTCTCTGCAGGTTGCCCACCTGGGATGGCTGGAGAAGAAGACGGTGTCAGCACTGTTCGAGGCTCCTCCGACGGCCACGGTGCAGGACGCGCTCCAGAACTTCCTGCGGGTGAGGGAATCTGCCAGGAAAGGGGATGGATGGATCACTGACCTCCACAGGTCACAGGCATAGAGAGGGGGTGCTTGTGTCCTCAGCCCTCCCCCAGTGCTCCGTGATGCTTCTCCATCTCCTGGAACCTGTGGAAGGAAAGCTGGTGAAAGGCAAAATTGTGGAGCCTCCATTCCAGGATAGCCAGAGAAAAGACTCTGGGATGTTGAGGACATCAGAATTATGACCCGAAGTGTTCCTTGTAAAAGCTGTACAGTGATTAACTGCTCAGTACTAATCACATCCGGGCTGTGCTTCCAGAGTCCCAGACCTGTCTGAGCTCATCCCTGGGAACACTTGCAGAGATCCATCCTGTCATTTTAATTTCTCTGGCATTATTTTATTAAAAGCCTGGCTGACTTCTCCGTTTCAGACGTTTCAAAACAAGTGCTTGAAGGTTTCAGGGGCACAGTGCTTTATGTATTTATTTGGAGTCCTCCCTTCCTCCCTTTCTCCTTTCCTCCCTCTGTTTTTTTTCCTTTAAGAGCTGCAATAAGCCTGGTGTAAGAATGAACTGTGTCCTTGCATATCCTAATGTCTGCTCATCCCTGTCACACCCTCCCTCTCTTCCTGCAGGTCGAGGAGCTGAGCCCAGGATTTTCCAAAGCAGGAAGAGTTTACATTGCCAAGGTAACCACTCACTTCTTGCTTCTTTAGATCCTAGGGTAAGAAATATTTACTTTAAAAATCATCTTTGGCTGTAAAGTGCTGAGCAGGTGGAAAATACTCCGTGCAGGAGCCAGATTTTATAAGATGACAGTATTTCTTTTTAGCTGCAGCAATAAATCCGTGGAAGTCTTAACCTGAACAGACTTTTAGCGTTGATATTAAAATTTGGGGTTCCTTGTGCGTGATGTCTGGGACTCCCATCTAGTTTTCATCTAGTCTGACAGTCTGAGACTCCTGTAAATATGATCTATTATTACAGTGCTTGCAGCTGAGCCTCATTTTTAACAGCCCGGAGAACGATGTGCTCCCTCCCAGTAGAGAGGTTTTTGTGGTGAAACTGGAGTGAGGAAATAGTAAGTGGAAATCAAAACAGAGCTTTGGAAATGATGAAAACCACGGGAACACCTTAAGATCTCCAACCAAAACCCGATCTCCTTGCCCACAAAACAAACAAGCAAAACCATAAAGGAAGTTAAATGTATTTCATATTCCACCTGGTGTGATTCTAAGGCTCTGTGAATGAAGGAGACTGCAGGGAATGTCAGTGCTAATGGTTAAGAGCCAGAAATAGGTCTTCTTAGCAGTGGCCCAGTTGGGTTTGCTGCCTGTTTTTCCCTGTTTAACCCTTTTCCTGTTGTTCTTTTCCCTTCCCAGTGCTACAGGGACCTGGGGAACAGCACTGCTGCTGCGCTCTGGACGAGCCTCGCCTCCGAGCTGCCAGGGAGCACAAAAGAGGTAACAGGATCAGCAGGGGCTCTGGGATGAGCAGGGAGAAATTGGTTACAGAGAGAAAATGGATCCTGCCCCTCTGCTCCACTGAGATCCCACCTGGATCACTTCGGCCAGCTCTGGGATCCAGCACAGGAAGGACGTGGACCTGTTGGAGCGAGTCCAGAGGAGAGACACCAAGATGGTCAGGGGGATGGAGCATTTCCTCCTGCTGGGAGGAAAGGCTGGAAGAATTGGGTTTGTTCAGCCTGGAGAAGAGAAGTTTCAGGGTGACCCGATGGTGGCCTTCCAGTGCCTGAAGAGAGCCTGCAGGAGAGATGGAGAGGGACTTTGGACAATGGTCTGGAGTGGCAGGACGTGGGGGAATGGCTTCAAGCTGGCAGAGGGCAGGGTTAGATGGGATATTGGGAAGGAATCCTTCCCTGTGAGGGAGGTGAGGCCCTGGCACAGGTTGCCCAGAGAAGCTGTGGCTGCCCCATCCCTGGGAGTGTCCAAGGCCAGGTTGGATGGGGCTTGGAGCAACCTGGGCTGGTGGAAGGTGTCCCTGCCCTTGGCATGGGGTGGCACTGGATGTGGGCTTTAGGTCCCTTCCCACCCAAACCACTCCAGGATTCTTTGATTCTCTGATATGCTTAAGAACTGGTTTAGGGTTGTAGAAAGAAGGGAAATTGTCTTTTTTAGTTGTTTCAGTTGAGTTGTTTCAATTCATCTGTTCCCTTCTTGCATTTCCAGGATGCAGAAAGCGAGCGGGATCTCGAGGAGATGCGCTTGGACCACAAGGAATAATTCTGGAAAAAGTCATCCCAGCGGGTACTGCAGAGACAGCAAAATGCCAAAGGGGTTTCATGATCCTGACAATTCCGAGTGCACTTCGTGGATAAGCCAAAAGAGCTTACAGGAAAACACACCCAGCAGCACATCCAGGAGAACATCTTGGATTTAGTGGGATAAAATCGTGGTTTGTTTTCCCTCGTACAGCACTGCATGTGTTTGATTTGAGGATCCCTAAAAATGTCACTTTCCTGAAAACAGGTGTGCGTGTGGGAGTTTATAGGTAGAGTTTGTGACAGAGAAATATTTGTGGTCATATGTATATATATGGTAGATATATGTGAGATATATACTTTGTGATATAAATATATATATTTATGTATGCACATATATATTTTATATCACACACTCTGCCTGTCAGACAGCCTTGCTGCTGGTCTCCCAGCTCGTTCCTGAGGAAAATTTTTTCCAGATTACTTGTTTCCTCTTTTCCTTAATGATTCATTGACTCAGTTGAAATAACTGATAATGCCTTTTGTAGATATTTAGGGGAGAGCAATTTCCTAGCGGGACCAAGGAGCTTTCCTGCGCCATCCAGGCTGGATTTTAAGAGGTTTGTTAGTCAGAGAAGTGAGGAATAAGATTTTAAACTTGAGGATTTCCTCCCAGAGAAGTTCCTCCCATCACTCCCACGAGGCTGAAAACTTCTGTCCCTCCAAATTGTGCTGCTGTGGTTTAGCTGGAATAACTGAGTTTGGAGGATAGTTATTGATCAGGGATCGGGTTCCAGGAGCAGGAATATCCTGTGGCAGAGCTGATGCTTCGCTGTGATCTTCTTCTACCACTTAGCAGATTTATTATCTTCCAATTAATTAACCTCTGGACTAATGAGGCGACGCCGAGGAGGTGAAGCCGACGACTGACATTTCCTCTGGCAGCTCCTGGTGACCAAGCAGGAACAGGGAATTGTGCTGGACACTGACACAGATGGAGAAGGAAAACCTGTCTTGAGAAATTACCCAAATATTTATCAAGGCTTCCTTGATGCCCCTTAAAATTCCAATGGCAGCTACTGAACACTGATTTTTGAGCATCTGTTCCATGATGTGGTGGTTGTGAGGGGTAAAGTGAGAAAGTGTGAGAGTAAAACATTCCTTAAATCACCTTTTTAGTCCCTCACATGTGTGATGGTTTTGTTACTTCCTGAAAATAAAATTGGAAGGGAAACATACAGCAAACTCGAGTGTAAAAACTTCCTGGTTTATAGATTTGGCAATTTTCAGCTTTTTTTTTTTCCCCCTCTCCAAATTAAACTCTAAAATGTTGGTGCTGGACTCTTCCCCTGCCAACCAGGCACGTGTGCAATTAACTGTATTTGCTTAAAACAATAAAAATTGGTATTTATAAATGGAAAACTAAATGCTGAGGGGCTGAAGCTGATCCCCGTCTCTAACTCTGTAATTCTGGGATGTGTCTGGGACATTTTTATACATCCTGAGCTGCTCTCCTGTTCCTCCGTGGGATGCTGAAGCTGCCTTTTGCCCTTGGCCTGAGCCTGGTTTGAGTATTCTTTTGGTTTGAGTGTGCATAATTACACAAGTTTTTGGGCTGTTTTCCACGTGGGTTTCTCAAGGGAAGTCGGGAAATCCTCCTCAGGCACATCCCAAAGGTGATGTTTGCCGTTCCCTGCGTTGCTGCCTTCCCAAAGGAGAAGTTTCAGGAGAGGAGGCAGTTGTATCTGGAGAAGGGGCATTTTTATGGCGCATCCTCTTGGGCAGGTGCTGCTGGACAACGTCCAGGGATGCTGAAGAGGGGGATCAGCTGAGCTGGGCGGCAACAAACACGGAGCTGCAGAGATTTGGGTGCTGCTGGGGACGTGTCACCTTCCAGCCGAGCATCCGTGCCCAGCATTCCGTCCCCCCTCCGGAGGTGGTTCTGGCTCTGGGGGGGCAGCAGGATCCATGGGGATGGAGAGGAGCACCCCCAGGGCCATCCCCCAGCTGTGGTGCCGAGTATCCCGAGGGCTGTGCTGGGGATGGAGCGAGGAGAGGAGCATCGTGTTCCCTCCATCCCTCCGGGTGCTTTCCCGCAGCCCGGAGCCTCCCGGCTCACACGGAGCTCACACGGTTCCCTTTAGAAAGGGAGGCAATGGAATGTTAGGGGGTTTTTCCTTCAGTCTTTCGAGGTGGCGCTCTGAATGAATTTATTTCTGTCTTGCTTCCAGTGGTGCGTTCCCCAGCAGTCCCACGGCAGCTCTTGGGCAGTGCAGCTGCCAGAGGTCCCTCTGGACTGTGGGACGGGCAAAAACTCCGCAGCAAAGGAGAACCTGGATTTGGGAGATGGAGAATTTAATGGCATCAGTTTGAGCTGTGCCAGTCCTTGGATGCCAAAGGAACATCCAAGATTGCTCCAGGGGGAGTGCCTGGGCTTAGCGGGAGGAGCTGGGGGTTGGCACTGTGCGGTTTTGGGGTTTTTTTTTTTCCTGTTTTTCTGGTTTCCTTGTCGACCACCGCGGTGCTGG
>NW_016690508.1:368462-425216 GCF_001604755.1 Lepidothrix coronata | reverse complement strand
CTGACAGATGTCAATTCTTTCAGATTTCCCCTTTCCCAAGGACCTTGACAGCATCAGCTGCTCGAACAACAAACTTACTCTTTTTTTTTTTTCCCATACCTGTTTACTCTCACTGTAGCTGTCCCCTCTATCACAAGGAGATGAAGATTCAGTTCATATCATGCAACATCAATACTTTACCCTCACTTTGTTGAAAAGGATCCAAGGAACAGTATAACATACTACCTGTCCTTCTCTGTCTGCCGTTTACTGCAGTAACCATCCTCCAGGCTTTCACTTCAGAAGCAGTTGGGTATGACAGAAGAACTGTAGGATAGATACAGATACCACACATCTACAAAACCTGCAATATCCATATCAGCAAACTAAAACAAAACCAAATCATAAATAAAGGTTTTTCAATTTCAGTGTTAATGAATAATCCAAATTTAAATAAATCTGTGTCAGCATTCTTGTTGCTATCACATTAATTTAAAGCAAAAAAATTTTTGGATATCATGGAGTGTATGGACACAGTTACTAATTTGCAGTTTTTTGAAGCTGGATTACACATTCTGGCTCAATATGTGGAAAATATGGGCTATCTGGAGAGTTCCAAGGGGTATGTGATTGGGAGCCAAATACTTAAATCTCTTTGGTAATTTGATTTTGTACAGTAGATCTCCCATAAAATAACATTGAGTTGACTGTTATCTGCAGTCACTGAGGGCTAGTAATTTACTGCGATTATGTTTCTTCTTTCTGATTTCTGTGTGTGGTTGAGAATTCTATGGATAAGCCTCTTTCTATGTGACTTTTATATATTTTAGTTTTGAATTGCATGGCCCTAAAATCTGACCGGACAGACAAGTAAAGCCCTTTTTTTTTTATGTTTATTAGACAAAAAACTTTACTAACCTTTCCCCAGTTCTCAGAATTCATCTTTATTTTTTTTTGTGTGTTCAGACTGATAGATTTTAGCTCAAATGTGTGATAAAGAGTAGCAGAGCTCTTCCTGTAAAAGGCATTCCTATGAAAAATGCAGTTTAGTTTGCAGCCTGCGATAATGAGATAATTCATGGAGGGCCTGTCAGGAAAATCAGCTTGCCATCTCTGTGCCATTTTTAAACAATGTGTGTTATCTATCTTTTCCCCCCTCCACTTCTGACAGAAACAAGAAGCTTTCTCTATCCTATACTGAAGGATGGCAATGGAAACGGGGGGGAAAAAAGCACTTTTCTTTTCATACACAAACATTGTGACTGACTTGAAGGAAGTGATTACTGCTGGGAAACAGATCGACATCTCTACTCCTCCAGCTGGTGACCTCCATCCAGCTGGGTGCTTTGTAACCTCCCTTGCACCCATGCTGTGTGGCATCACTGGCTTTTCCAGCTCGTGGAGCATCAACGGAGCCCTACACATGGAACGTGGTGAACCACGTGTCCCTCTGGGGGAGTGCACAGTCCAGTAATTCCATCTGGGAGCACAGTCTTTCAGCGGTTAACCAAAAAGTCCATTCCAAGCCCATCTACGCAACAATATTTAGTGCTAAACAAAATAGAGAAAATCAGGACTGGGGAGGAGACTGTTCACGATGAAAGAAAAAGCCTGCGTTTGTTGGATAGTGCTTCAAGCAGCCGAACTGGTTGGTTCAACCTGCTCTCACCACTGTTATGCATTTTGAATGTCTATTTTCCAGCTTTTATTTTTCAATACAGAATAAATGGTTTGTCTGCGATTTCATTTAAGTTATTCTATGTGACTATAACATTCTGCTTGTCTATCTGAGCAGGCTCTGGATGGCAAAATGGATAGAGAATCTCAGTAGTTACAGAAGGAAAAGCCATATTAGACTGGAGTCCATCATCCTGTAAGGGCATGATATAACACTGTGCCAGAGGCAATATCAGATATTAAACTGACATAATACAGAAGTATTTTACACTATCTTAAATTATAATGAGAGAGAGCAGCCCGGGAGTGGATTTTTTGTCGGTGCAGTAGCCGGGTTACCTTATGAGCAAGAGGTGATGCATAGACTATGACAAGGAACAGACTGCTGGGTTAGTTCAGGCAGTTAAACCTTCTCCAGCATCAGCCCTGCACATTTGGGACTGTAAGGTCCTGGGCAACGTGCTGTTACACTGCTGGTGCATGCTGCGATCCCGTCAGCCCTGGCCAGCCGAGTGGAGGGGCCTGCTTCAGTCCTTGGGTCTTGAGACAAAATCCATCAAAGCCGAGTGGTTTTTTTTTTTGCCCGTTGTTTTGGAGCAGGGCGATGGCCGGCTCTGCACAGCCCCGGAGGAAGGACTCGGTGCCGCGGTAGGTGGCACTCTGTCCCCAGGCAGCCCCGCTCCCCCGCGGGACGCGCTGGGCAGCTGGAGGTGGTGGGTTTGTGCTCAGCATCTGAAAGCAGCCCTGGTGTCTTGCTGGGAGGATGAAAAATCCCATGGCATGTTTGCAGAAGAAGAGGGGTGAACTTTTTGGCATCCTGGCTCGTCCCAAAATTAAGTGGATCTATTTCACTTAATTTCTCCCACATTTTAATTGGCTCAGATGTAACTGGTGCCTTGCTTCTCCCAGACTGAAGCAGGCTTTGGAATAGCACTTTAAACATCCATTCCCCCACCCCCCAAATGTGAAGTAAACCAGCATTTAACAGTGCTTGTTAATTTGTACTGCACATTAATGCAGTTGTGGAAACTGGCACAGTACAAATATCCTCTCTCATAACTATTTCTGTAGATTTTTTTTTTTTAATAGAATATGAAATCATGAAATAGAAATGCTTTTATACTCTTCTGCTGCTGGAGATATTATTGAGAGACAAGGAATATCTTCAGTGCAGTGCTTTAAACTCTCACAACAGTTTTTTTTCTCTCAAAACACTTGTAACAAAAATACATTGCACCAGGTGCCCTGGTTTCATTTCTGCATGCTCTCTTCTCAGAGGTTTCACATAACTCAGAAATGGAAAGTCAAACTACGCAGCGTGAATTTGCTGCTGATGGGCATATACACAGGGGTAGACTAATAAAAATACAGCATTTCTTCTCAATACAGTGTACATTTCCTGTGCTGAGTAAATACTAAATACAATGGCTGAAAGATCCTGTTACTAAGGCAACCGACTCCCATGTTATCTTTAAATATATATACATAATCCTTCTGCTACTTGAAAAGAAAAATTCTTGTCAAGATTTGGTGAACTGAATTCTTGATGAGATCTGTCTTACAAAAGGCCAAATATTGTGGTGCAGTGTTAGTTTATTTCAGGACTGAAAATTAACTCAGCAGCAACACTCCAGCAGAGAGGGTATCTGAAAGCCCAGAACTTCATGGCAGACCCAAAACATCCTTGGGACAATCTGGTTTCGTGGTGTGTGGCCTGCACAGTACATATATTCAGTGGACCTTGGACTGGACAAGTTTGCAGCTTCTTACACCTCACCATGCTTTCAGCGAAGTACTACAGGTATTAATGAGGTCTATGTTCAGGGTTTAGGAGTTACCTTTTAAAAAAAGAATATTTAAACAACTCCAGCTTAGTGCCTCATCCCAGCAGCTCGGGACACTAAATGAAGTTATCTATGAAGGTTAATCAGCCTCATGTTTCTGAAGAGCAGGTATAGAAGGGGTCACAGAATAAGCTTGAGGAACAGTGAAATGGTACTAGGTGAGACTTTCTCCTCCAAGTGAAGTCTTAACCCCAGTCTGTCTCTCACAGATGTAAGTTGTGAGGCAACTCATCTTCTCTGTTAGGTCTAATAATTTTTTGCCAGAACTGGAGAAATTCACCTATGTGGCACAGAGATCTCTCACTGCTTTGCTTTGCTTTTTTTTTTTGGCACTGAGAGGAGGGTCTGTCCCTTCTCTCATATCATGTAATAAGGTTAGGTGGTCCTTATCTATGTCCCTCAGCTGGGTTGCTCTCTCTCCATGGCTTGAGTCCAAGTACTTTCAGCTCTTTTTGACATCTCAAAAGTGACACCGTCTTGTTCCCATTTTTAGAAAATACTGGGGATACGCTGAGGTTGAGAAAAATCCTTGCTCCTAAATAAGATGTTCTGGATGAAACTTTTCTTGTGTCATTTCTTTCCCAGTCTTTTCAGAGGTTTCCCTAGTGTGGTCGTGAAGGCGGTGCTTGTAATTAGGGAGACTCATCGTTCCAAGCACAATTGACACAGTCCTTTTGTCAGTTATCCCCCAATAGGGATAATAGTATTTTATCCTTAAATCCAAAGGTTAAATGCGTTTTAACCAAAGTGCCTAAACCCGATGCTTAACTGCTGTGTAAATGAGGTCTGCCCCGTACAGTCTTCTTCCTGGCTCACCAGCAGATGCTTGAGGAATGCACCCTCCCCTTGGAGGCCTCCGTCCATCTGGAGTTCCCAAGCAGCCCTTAGGCTTCTCTTCTCCCTTTTCATCAACAATAAGCTCCTTGCTCTCAAAACCTTCAGGGAATGTGGATTATGCAGGCATGGAAATGGGATTTTTAGTAACAAGTGGCCAAATGTTCAGACGTCTCCTCTAAAGACATTTGTGCTTCTAGTGAAAAAAAGAGTCTGATCCCAATAAGGAATCTATTTCTAAATTAATAATAATTTTTAAACCCCCTTAAGTCTGAGATGCATTAAAATGCAAGGTGACATTTGAATATGTACTGTGGGTCAGACTCTGATGCTCTAGGGCACACTGAGTACTGTTTTACTTGCAAGTAGTTCCATTAATTTCAGTGACCCAGTTATGGAGTAAGACACCGCTCAGCAAGAGAAAAGATGTTTAAAATCTGCCCACAATATTTGATGATAATTTGATTTCTGTACTGCCTTCCAGACCCAGTCACCCCGTTCTGCTTTCACCACAGTGCAGCATCTCTTTCATAGATGCTGACATCTCTGGACGGCTGTCAGCCTTTGTGATGAAGAATATTACAATAACATTGCAGCTGTGTCAATGAAGCATTCATGAAGATGGTATTTTTTGAGTGATTCTTGTAAAATTCCATGGATTTTTTCTCTTTTAAGTTGATATTCAGGTTTCTGAAACTATGGTAACTTCTGCGTATTTGCATATTGTAGGCTGTGCAGCCACAAATGGAGGCAATTGATTTTCTCCCCAAAGTAATTTGGTGCTCTTCACTTCAGAGATCATCCTTTGGATTATCGACTCCTTATTATTAGTCATTTGCAAAATTATTGCTATGGCTATGAGATTCATAGCCCTGCCAGACTTTTCGCTTCTTTTCCTCAGGGTCTTCTTCCTGACCAGGAAGGTTTTAATCCTCTTGTATTTGGGGGGGGGAAAAAAAAATCCAGCTACCTGTGCTGGCACCTTCTTCCATAAGGCTGACATTTCAAATCAGTTCTTTATCAGCACATGCTTCTTGCTTGCCTTTATGATAGCCTCAAAAAATGTTACAAAGAGCTTGGTCAGTGATGATAACCTCTCCGGAGCACTGACCTACAGCAAGGAGAGGAGCGTTTCCCAATGACTACAGTATAGTAGCAAATAAATAGTTTGTGCTTGCACTTGACTACACTGTCACGCTTTTCAGTGTTTCACAGTTGGACTAACACCTTGCTCGTGATAGCTCTGCCCCATTTTTTTTCTGTTTCAAATAAATTTATAACTTCAGCATAAACCCTTGCTCTAGGCTGAGTCGTACATTAACATTAATTGTCTTATTTAGCCCAAAATTTTCGAAATTATCAGAATAGCTTTTGAAGATTCAGAGTAGACCTAGTGTGGGAGCCTTTTTGGTTTGGGTTGGATATTCTTTTAATGACAAAAAGTGAAATTGATGTTTTAGAAAAATTTCACCAAATGTCTTGATAGTTATTAGACTTCCAGTGATTGCTTGTACTGATTTTCAAAGCATTTAGAACTTCACAGAAATGGTAGAGGTAATCTAAATTGAAGGTACTATTTGAGTTTCAGATACAGGTATTTCTGTTTGTGCTCTATTTTCATAGAAAGAAAGTAGCATTTCTCAGGCTCTGCAGTGTTCTAAAACTGCAGATAGCAGTAGGAGTGATTCAGTGCTTCAATCACCATTTGTGATTCCCTGCTTGTGCCTTTGTTGTTTTCTGGCTTGCAGTTAAGGTAACCACGGAGTAGAAAGGACCTGGTTTTAGTTGTGCAGTTGTATCTGAACTAGGCATAGGGGTGAAATGATGAAGCTGTCACAGTAGCATCCGTGTCAGTAACACTGTTGGCCATCCGTGGCACTTCCAAATTATTCTTTTGGTTGTAAGTCATGCTTCCTGCCTCCTCAAGTGAGCTTCCTGCCTCCACCCTCCTCTGGGAAAACTAATGTAAAACCAGAACCCCAAAATTTATATAAGGTTTTACTGATGTCCCAGTCATGACTTCCTTAGTGTTGGAGAAACACTGATGTGGAGGCATGGTGTTTTGGGACAGAACATGGAATAAAAGTAAGGGCTACTTATCAGTGACTACTGCTAGCATTTCTTTTGTTGCATAGTGTTAATTTCAGCGGTATTCATATACATGTGTGTATACACAAACCACTTTCTGCTGAATTGGTAGCTTTCTGTTTATTAGGAGCCCTTGTTGTCTGCCTTTGAAGGGCTCAGGAACATCTATCTGCAATGAAGAAGGGCTCTGTATTTCCTTAGTCTTAGCCTGGCCCTGATAGATGGCACTTTCAACTCAGCCACATATTTCTCTGGTAAAGGTGATTCTGCAAACTTTACAGTAAACTTGTTCCATTGCCTAAGTTTTCCAATAGTTATAACATTTACCTAATATTTAATCTAAATTCCCCCTTGCTGCATCTTAAACCCATTACTTCTTGTTCTGTCCTTGTTCTCTAATGAGAATAATTGGTCTACGTCCTCTCCATAACAGCCCTTTGCATATTTGTAGACAGTAATGCTTCCCCTCAGTCCTCTTTCCTCCAGACTGAGCAGCCCCTGCTCTCGTAACCTTTTCTCAGAGGTCTTATTTACTAACTCTTAAATCATTTTTGTTGCTCTCCTCTGAACTCTCTCCAATTTCTCTGTCTGTTTTAAAATGCAGTGCCCCAAAATGAATGCCATTCTCTGAATGAGGCCTAGCCAGTGCTAAGTAGAGCAGAATAATTATCTTGCTTGTTTAACATGAGGTATTCCTCAGCACGGCTCTCGCCTCGTCTGCCAGAGCTCGGTCCCCTGGCCTCTTCGTCCATTTGTTATCCTTTGTAACCCTGCAGAAAACAGGAGCTTTCTAATGCAACGTTTTTAGGGTAAAACCAAATAAATTAACTCCTGATCTCTTAATTGCTCCCCTTGCCAGATGGGAGGCACTTCCAGCATGGTGGAGCAAGAGGCGGCTGAGCTGTGAGGTCTGGGGGAGCTCCGGGAGGCTCTGAGGTCCCTCAGCCCACCCACAGATGCTCCTTGGCACAAATCACTGCGCTCCAGCCTTGCCCTCCCCTTCCCCACGCCTGCCCAGGGCCTGTGACCTCCCACACCTTCCCCTCACACGTGTCCCCCCTGCTGCTCACGGTGTCCCCCGCAGCCGGGATTCTTTCCCCATGTGCTGGTAATGAAGGGAGACCAGTGTGGCCATGACCTGGGGATGCTCCCAGCCCCCAGGAGGCCTTTCTTGCTGAAGTGGTTCCAGCTTGACTGTCCCGTTCAGGCAGGCACGAGGCTGGAAGTGCCACTGCTGTCTCCCCACATGTCCACACAGTTCGATGTTGCTCTCAGGTAAAACCAAGTGCCTATCCCTGGTTCCTGCAAACCCACATCACAGCGCTGACCGACAACCCGCCTTTGGGTGAGATGCACTCCACCATTTTTAGTGAGGGTTCACCATTGCCCTTCTGGCCCCTGGGAGTCAAGCTTTTGCAACTTGGTTTTCCCAATGCACTGCAGCCCTGGAGACCCGCATAGGGAGCCTCCCATGACTGGGAAGGATGGAGAGGTCTGGAGAGAGGTAGCTGGTTGCCAGCACGCTGGTGATAGAAATATCAGGTTCAGAGGAGGAAGAGCACATCAATATTTTCATTCACACTCAGCAAGTGGAGGATATATTTAGTTTAATTCAGAAAAAGTTATCAAGACAAGGGGTTTTATTTTGTTTTCATGCCCATGCCAAGAATGGTTTGCTGGAGCATCATTCCTGATGTTTGTTTGGGCCCTTGGTGTGAAAGGTTTGAGGGGTGAGGCTGTCCAGCAGCATGGGAACCTGCAAGGGCAGCATGACTTCACAGCTGGTGGCTCACTGCTGGTGACAGGCAGGCACTGTTTCGAAGCTCCCTTTCAGATAGAAGCTGAGAGGTTATTTCCAAATTCTGTGCCAGCTCACACCAGTGAGAGCTGAGGTGCTGATACCCTGATAGGTGCATGATCCAAGGAGAATGCAGGCAAACACAGGATATCACTTGTAACATCGACCACTACAGTTTTGCTTAGGAGCCTTTAGCAAAACTTGTCTCTTTCCATTATAATTTACGCCCATAATACAGGGACAGTGATACTTTCCAAGGAGTGCCATGTGACATACATAAAATGTTTGACAGGCTTTGGAGTCGAATCCAGAGCCCTTTCTTTCAAATATCCCCTTTGACTTTGCAGAGCTTGGTGTCAGCCCTGGAGACCCTCTGACTGGAAGCGCTGCTGAAGATGATTACTTTTTTCAGAGAGCAAGACAATACCTGCTGACACCCTGTTTTGCCTGCAAAGAATCAAAAACTCAGTGAATGAATTCTGCATAAAAGTTCCAGTCTCAGACTTCGAGAGAGAATGTGAGTGGTAAAAATACACCAGCATCTCAGGCTCTGTGTTCAGCGAAGGCACTGGGCCAGAGATTCATCTTTGCTGAGTCCACGTTTGTTGAAGCAGAGTGAGGAACTGGTTATGACTTCCTAACTCTGTGTCTGGCTGCCAGCCCACAGCCAGAACGGGGAAGCCGGGGAGCTGCTCTGACACATAGCATCTAAGTGTGTCCCAAGGAATACAGATGGTACAACCTGGGCACATCCCCTGCGCCTTTCTTTGCCTTTCTTGTCTCTTGCCTCCCTTGCTGACATGCCCCTTGGAGCAAAAGTGGCCAGGGAGAAGCAGCAGCGCGGTCCGAGGGGACATTTCAGTTCTGGCAATCAGTCGTGCATGCAGGTATAGCACAGCTCCTCTCTTTTACCTCGGCACCTCTGAAGCGATGCAGGGAATGTGCCCAGGATTTACGAGGCTCGTGCTGAATGCAGCCAGCATCATTGCTTGCTACATTTTTCCAGATCGGTGCACCAGTATGCTGCTTAATAGACCTCTGGCATAATGTGAAACGGTACTAAGCTCTGTACCTTAGAGCTAAAAATGAGGAGGCAGGAGGAGATGAACAGCATAGTTGTTTTTCATGCTGCTTGAAGTGAAATTACACAGGAAGTAAGTCACCTCCTGAAGAGACTAGACACAAGAGGAGTTATCTCTCTTGGTTAAATTAAAAAGAATGATTAAATGCCAGATAGTGAGAGCACGTCAGGCAAATCCCACACAAGCACTTTTCTTGCTAATAAAGGAACCATGTAAGTTACCAACTGACTTTAAAATGATTGAGAAAGTATAGCTGTAAGAATCACTGCTGCTAATTTACCTTCTGGCAGGTGTAGGAGAGACCATCTTTGGCTCAGAGTAGTATTTGACGCAGTATTACAATACTGTAGGTTGTAAAGAGTGCCTGAACATGTGAGGACATGGTGTCTGGGTTGCTCCATGCTTGACTGCTGAACTTGAATGGCCCTCACAAAAGCTTCACATATTGAGCAAAGAACTGTGAAACCCAAACCCAGTTGACAGCATAGTCTGCTGTCTCTTTTGGCTTTGCAAAGGTATGCAACACTGGATTCACATAAACTGACTGAAGGAGGGTACACTGGAGCAAGATCTCTTCAAACCTCTTCTCAAATCCAGCATCTCTTTGGCATTTCTTGTTAGCCAGGGTCAATACACATGCCTAAGGAAATCCTTTTCCCAGGGAATTTCTCTTGCTGTCTCAACACTAACCCTGTTCTGCTTCAATCACAGCAGGTAAGCTGGACCACTATGGTCCCTTCAAAGCATTACAGGGTTTTCAGCACAGCCTACATAGCAAATATCTCTATATCAGATCTTGTACCCAAGGAAAGACATTTTTTTTCATCTTTCTATTTTTGTCCCTTTTACTTCTCACCAGCTAGCACATTACTCATATTTAAAGGAAAAATACAATTCATTTTAAAGACTGTCCTACTCTGTATGAAAACCTTTCCATTCATCTCAGCAAATATTGTCAAGTTGTAAACTGAAAAACTAAGGGACAGTCCCATAGGGAAAGCGATTCATCCCATCTCTAAGCTCCCTAATTCTGGAGTTTAGCAATTTTCTACCTAGCAAAAATTTGCCTCTACCAAGAAATATGTGCAAGGGTTTTGTAACTGGGGTTTAATTGGAACTAATCTGTACAAAACCTTCTCCCACAACCCTAGATTCGTCATAAAGAGGAAAGAACTGCTATATTACAGCAGAATAAAATTGTCTGCACAGAGACCTGGCACAGCACTACTGCCCCAAATGGGCTGTTTCACGCAATGAAGCCTTAAGTTAAGACCTAACACCTATGGGCCTTTCAGCTCCCCAGTCAGTGGGAAATTTGGGGGAATTTCTTCATAGACTCCTGCTTTTTCAAACTCCCAGTATTACCACAAATTCTCTGACTCAATGGAATAGTAGTAAAAATAAAGGAGGGGGGTGTGAACTCGTCTCTCTGGTGTCCCAGGCTGGAGAGAGAAGCACAAAAACTTTATTATTCAGATCAGCTCCCTGTCTTTGGTTACTGCTCTCACTGCTGTCTGAGGGCAGTAGGAGAAGGAGAACACCACAGCCTCACATTTTCAGTTCATATCAAAAGCTGACCAAGCCAACTTATCCTCTTTCTCCCCCATCCTTATAACTTTTATGGGATAGGATGTGAAGGGATCAAACATCTGTTATTATACCTTGCTCCTTTGAAATATATACTTCCAGTTGCCCATATCTGCTTTGCTACTCGGCTCCTAACAACGTGATTGGCCATCTATAACCCTTTTTAAAAATAATCTTTAAAGGATGAATGGGACAGAAAACCACTATATCTTTTAGAGACCAACCCTAAAAGAAGATTCCTTCTAAATCCATCTATTCCAGTTAATAGGGTTTGGCACAGCCACTATGTCTGCTATTCCAGACCTTAAAAGATAATTTATAACAGAACTTTGAATGTTTCCTGGCTCAATGCATTTTTTAATATACTGGATCATTTGCATTAGTGTCTCTGTTCACCTTATATTTCATGAGTAAGTAAATTGTGGAAGGTTAACCTTTTCTATAAAAAAATAGGTCTTTATGTGGAAGTCAATATTGGCACAGTCTGTAGAAGAACTGTGTCTCATCTGTCTGGGTGAATGTGTTGTCTGGGCTTCATTGCAATTCTTTTTGGTTTTACACAGCCTTTCTTTCTTTCTTTTTTCTTTTTTTCACCCTAAAGCTAAAAAAAGAAATCTAATAAACTAACATTAGTATCAAATTCTTTAAATTGTCGAGTCATGCTCTGGCTGGCTTTTCCCCCTATATAGTGCTATGCACCACAGTTCACACATTTATGCTTGCAGCACATCCCTTCTTGACTAATTTATAGTATTTAAAAGCTTAGTTGATCTTGTGGGCTGCTTGGTTGCTTGGTGCTTAAGTGGACTCTTGGCTCTGTAGCAGTGATTCCAGGTCTAGCAGGCAGCAGTGTGCCCCCTCAGTGTTTGATTGCTACCCCACTCATCCAAGGACATAACTAGCAGTATGAAAGATTTCTCCAAAGACTGATGCATGCAATTAACTGAATTACTTCAACAGGGTGTGGATAGGATAGATTTAAAGTGGAACCTGTTACTGTGCCAGTGGCTGGATGAGGATCCTGCTGTGCCAGTCGAGGGGGAAGAAAATCCTTCTTTGCCAGTTCTCAATGAAGAAGTTCTTGCTGTGACAGCAGATCTAGCTCACACGCTTGATTTAATGCCCTCAATTACCATATCTTTGTAATTATCATACATGTCTGATAAGTCTTGTGGAAACTATCAGATCTTGAGTAGAGGATCTAGGAGACTTGTAAGAATATAATGTCTTGAATTGATCTTTCTGTTTAATGTTTCATCACTCTACTACTGATTGATCATTCTTTGAATAAAATGATAGCATAGCTGTATGCCAACACTAGTGATTCATTTTCACTTAGCTAATCAAAATGTTGTTTCACAAGACCCTGATGATGTTCAGTATGCCTTTTAGGAGGTATCACCTTACACCAAGCTGGCTGACTCAGATGGTCTATTTCTTATTCTGTTACCAGACCAAACCATGATTTATGAGGTGCAAGTAGTTCTTATGGGAGTACAGATCTTTGATTGCAAAATTTCTCAACTAGTGAGAAATCGTAGCAAATATTTTTTTTTTTTTCAGTTGAAGGAACTGCAGCATCTCTGCATACCCTGGATCAATACCTGCACATTTTCTCTTTTTACATGTAATTTAAGGATTAGCAGAAGATTCTAATCTGGTCTGTATAGATCAGACACTCATTGTTAGCTAGGCAAGCCAAGCATATTGTTTTCACCCTATCTCATGATGGAACCATAATGCTAAGATTCAGACACTGATTTGTTTTTAGGAGGGCTTCTTCTAGCAATGTGAAAAAAACGAAAAGCAAATTTTTTGCTGCCTCTGTAGTCATGAAGTGTGTTCATGTTTGTAGCTGAATTTTGAAAGCACATACCCATCAGCCAGGGATGTGACTCTTACCTTTTAATGAGTGGTAGTTGTTCTTTTTACTACTGTAATCCTGGTAAGTTAAACAGTGTAATGCAGTTTGATGTTTGCTAGAGCAATGAAGTGGTGAGTAAAGATCACCTTTAGGAAGAATTAAGCACTGAAGTAGGATAAAGCAGTGAGTCAGGATAGTCTAATGTAGTAAAGAGACTGCAGTTTTCAGACTACAATTGTAAGCAAGTACTTCGTAGGCCTTAGGGGCACAGGTGAATTTTACCCTGAAAACATAGCATTTTCCTACAGGTTTATGTCTGATATAATTATGTTCTCAAGGTTTAGCTTTTTTATTTTTTCATATTCCATGAGCCTCAGTAGCAATAATGCTGGAAAAAAATTGCACTGTAGCACTGAACACTGTCTGCCTGCAGCAAAGACAAAGTTCATAAAGGACACAGAAAGCACAGAACCCCTGTTAACCTTCTGAGAAGGAAGGTGTGTTAGTACACGCCAAGAAAGCAATCTTTTTTCCCCCTAGGTCTTTGTACAGTCTCATATGTTTTCTTTTCTAAAGAGAGAATACACCACTGTAGTCATTTTGTAACTATCATAAGCTTCAAAAAGACTGTAGAAGATTCTGGCAGGGCCAGAATTTTGATTCATGATGTCAGCCACCCCTTTACCCATTATATTTTTAAGAATTGACTTAAACAGCCTCTTAAATACTGACAGGTTGGATATAAGCCTGAATCAATGGTCGGTGTGGTCAGTGGCTGGAATGGCCACTAGAGGATGTCCTGCAAACTGATCAATAATCCATATTGGTTCTTTGGTTTTTTGTTTGGTTTGGATTTTGGTTTGGTTTGGTTTTGTGGGGTTTTTTTTTGTGTATCTATGTGTGGTTTTTTATTAATGATGTGATGATTAGCATCTGAGAAAACAGTGTTTCTCTAAGTCCAGTGATTCACCCATATTTTTGAGTGTGATTGCAAATATTCCCATTTAAAGTGTTATGCATATGCCTTTTTCACAGACCAATATGTCAGATTTCTACCCACTTGCCTTTGTTTTCTACAACATTGATGGTCCTTCGAGTTAGTGATGCTTGTGCAATTCCAGATGAGAGCTCCCAGTGCCCACGTGGTACCACTTCTTCCTGATTAAGCAGAACAAGTGAGCACCTGATTGACTTTTACCATAAATGCTGACATTCTGCAGCCAAAGGGGAGAAGGGAAAAAAACCCCTTTGATAATGTTTAAAGCACACAGGCCATTTTCAGCAAGGATTTCCATTTCGAGAGATTTGTTAGTGTAGTCTTGGATTAGTGTATGCATCGAAAGCTTTACTTAGGAAGATTTTCATCCTTTGAGGCACACACATACCAAAGCTCTTTGTTGTTCTGAATCCATGATTATGTGCTGAATAATGAATATTTTTAAAAGCTTTATGCAGCCACACTGTGACACCTTGACAATTTCAGCCAATCTTGCTGTCTTTTTTTTTCTTTCTTTTTTTTTTTTTGACATTTCCTAACATAAAACTTTTAGCAAAGACTTTTAGCAATTTAGAAGTTCTTCAGTGTCAGGCAACCGAATTGCTGAGATGCTGATTTAAAAAAAAAAAAAAGGTATCTTGTGCTGATTTTGTTTTAGAACAAGCTGACTAGCTGCAATTGAGGTTAATTGACCTTTATAATGGATACACAGGACAGTACTAAAGCTGTATACATAAACTGCAAGTTTATTTGATAGCAAATTGTGTTAATTGACATTCATTGTGCATCTTTCTGTTGTTTATTGCTAGTTGCTCATGTGAATAGTTTGTTGATATTATAGATAGGACAAACATTTGTTTCAGATAAATAGGATTTTCAGTTGAATAGGTTTTAATTAAATGATCCCCTGTTCTCAATTTTGAAATTATGAAGTACTGTACAGTATATAGCTAAACCTGTTATCTGGGATCTTATATTGTCAAATATGTCTCACACAAATTTGTTTATTTTTGTCAAGTAATGCCTAATTTCTCTGCCAGTTGGGCAAGATTTAGGTCTTTTGCCAGAGTAAAAGATGAAATTATAGTGTTGCAGAGACTAAGTTTATGCAAGAATTATAGGTGGTTGTTCTGTCTCACAGGACAATCCAGTGTTACAGCAAACACACATTCACTGCCATGTTAAAACTGTAAGTGAGAGGATATACAGCTTTTCTCATGCACAGGTCCTGTTCTGCTGGACACTCAGCCATCATCTTTCACAGACCTCAGTAAACACCTATAGAGCCTGTCCCATATAGCCACAGCCTTCATGCTTTTCACAACATACAATGCTTTTAATCCCTTAGCTAAATTTTAAATATGTCCACAAATTAAATTCAAACCAGTCAGTTTTCCCATTGTTTTCCTCTAATGAAATGAAACCGTAACTGGTAAAGTCCCTCTTGTGACACAACCACTTCCACTGACAATGGCTTTCCCTCCACTCTGAAAGCAAAATAAAAAAAGCAACCCCTCCAAAGCCCCAGATGGAAGCTTTTTCTAGGTTACAAAGCATGTTTTGCTTAACAAATTTAAAATGAGCAAAGGCTGATAATACATTTTGCCTAAAAAAAAAAAAAAAAGGCAGAACTAAGACAGGTAGATGTCCTGTAGGCATGTACATAGCATTAATTGAGTGGTGCAGAGCTATTAACTAATATAGTCTTTTATGTCCTTCTGATACTTCATCATTGTCTTTAAATAACCGCATAGCTTGAAACATTGACAAGGAAGTAAAATATGTGTTTTCTGTATATTTTTACCACAGAGAGGTTTAAAGAGGAGTAACTGTTTTTCAGAAAGTTACATTTTATTTTAATGTGCTGGTGTAAAGAATGATGCTAGTCATTCACCTCTTATGTTAGAGATGAGAGTAAACTTAGGAAGCAAAGCATTTAGGTAAGATACAGAGAGATTTCTTTAAAAGCATGCAAGTTCCTCGGTTTTACTGTATTCATTTTTCTCTAAAGTGTTTTTTCACCACATGAGTGGCTTTCTCTTTCCATTTCTTATACATTTGCACTCTCTAAAGTTTAAGGTTATTGCCAGTAGTATTTTAAGAAGTGCTTTCCCTGGAGGATGTTTTTTTGATAGCCAGCAAGGGACTGCTCTCAAATATGATGGTGAACATTTTAGAAAGATTTGTGATATAATGTGCATCACAGGCACGAGGACCTTGTTTCTTTTCAGAGAAAAGTAACAAAAGGCTGGGGCCTGATTTTCACCTCTGTTTGAGCTAACCAGCTGCAGGAACAGTCTCAGAGACCTGGCATTCGAGTGAAGCAGGTCAGTAGTGTCCAGGTGAGGGTGCTTTAGAAACAGAGAGTAGAAGCAGCACCAGCTCTCTGTCCTGATGGCAGAGTACACACTGGTGTATTCAAACTCCATCCCAAGTCACTGAGTAACTCTTAATGCTTGTGTGTTCATTTACATTCAGGGGAGCTGTGATTCACACAGTTTGGTGCCTTCTTTCTGCAGGAAAGCTAAGGCTTGGGGATGATTAAGTTTGAAATCCTCCTGTGTCCTCCCCCGGCCATATGGATTTGACTGGTAGCCAAACAGTGTCAACCAGCTTGTCCACAGCCTGTCAAAACCACCCTATGATCCTGCACAGTCTTGACTTGTCTCCATGTCCTAATGCTGAGTTTCACAACGTGTCTACACCTCTGATGTTCCACCCTAAAAACCCATGTATGCCACACAATAGGAGAGCCCTTCCATACGTGGGAAAGTAATAGGACAGTAGTAAGGGTTGCTCTAATCTTCACTCACTGTAAGCACAGATGACCCATGGAGAAACAAACTCCGAAACCTGAGATCCCTGAACATGGATCATTTGAAAAAGCCCAGGCTTTGCCACAGCCCCATGTCAGAACATCAGTGAGTAGGGGGGTATTCATGTGTTTGGTTGGCATGGGGAACGGGCCTTAGGAGGTGAGGGCATGTAGGCTCTGCCCAGGGAACATGCACACTGTGGGACACTGGCCAGGTTGAACTTAAGCAGCCGAGGTATATGAACCGTTAAGGAACACCGCTTGCCCTCCAGCCCTCTTGTCCCTCATTTGTGTATGAATTCTTGGCACAGGCAGATTTTCTGTGTTCTTACTGTCAGCAGAGAGTTCTCATGACTAGCAGAGATTTCTAGGCATGTCAGAACAGATTCTGCCAAGACACAGAAAATGAAATGACCTTCTCAAACCCTCCAAGCCTATCATGGACCTCCTCCCACCTGTTTTCTCTTTCAAGAGAATATGTATTTCCCAAGAAATTCAGGTTCATTGCGGTTACTGCTGTTAATTATGCATACATGATGCAAATCAGTAGATTTAACAGTTGTGTTAGCCTGAATTTATTACTATTTCCTAGTCCCTTTTGCCATGTACTTGTAGTGGCATTTGTTGGCCTTTCCTAGACAGGAGAAAATAGAAGGTTTGTCACCACTTCTTTTGGTCTTGTAAGGAACAGACCAGCCTTCTCCTAGGGTCAGGTAATTGTAGAATCATAGAATTATAGAATCATTTGCATTGGAAGAGACCTTAGAGATCATCTATTCCAACCCCTCTGCTGTGGACAGGGACATCTTTCACAAGACCAGGTTGCTCAGAGCTCCATCCAACCTGGCCTTAAACATTCCCAGGGGTGGGACATCCACAGCTTCTCTGGGCAACCTGTTCCAGTGCCTCACCACCCTCACAGCAAAGGATTTCTTCCTAATATCTCATCTAAACCTACTCTCTGTCAGTTTGAAAACATTCCTCCTTGTCCAGTCACTACAGGCTCTTTAAAATAGTCCCTCTCCATCTTTTCTGTTGGCTCCCTTCAGGTACTGGAAGGCCACAACTGGGTCACTCTGAAGTCTTCTCTTTTCCAGGCTGAACAATCCCAATTCTCTCAGCCTCTCCTTGTAGGAGAGGTGCTCCACCCCTCTAATCAACTTTGTGGCCTCCTCTGGACTCCCTCCAACAGGTCCATGTCCTTCCTGTGCTGGGGACCCCAGAGCTGGAAGCAGTAAAAGGCTTGACAAAGTCAGTGGCTGATTGTCAGCCTGCAGCAGGGATTCCAGCCAGTGCCAGCCCTCTGGACAGCCCTCAGGACTTTAGAGGCAGAAAAAGAGCTACAGGTTTATGGGTTCATCAGGTAAGACAGGCACTGGGGATATACAAACTGAAAGCTCTACACAGATGCACTATAGGCTCTTCTACGTTCTCCTGAGCTGTAGGCAAATATCTGCTTATTGCCTACCAGGAGCCAAGGATCCGGGATGCAAGTGAACACCTCATGCAGGAACTCTTAGACCAAAAGAATATGCTTATACCATCCTATGTCTTGTGTTCCTGGAGCTGACCAAAGAGCACAGAGCAGCAGTACAATATACACAGCCCACAGACCTCTGAGCATGACGCAAATAATCTCCTCAGTGGTTAACGTAGCCCAAAACCTCATCTTTGAGTTGTGAAAAAGAGGCAGGAGGTTTGCCAAGCTGTTACTATACATGTTGAAATTACTTCCCCATTACATGACAAAAGAGCCAGGCATCTGCTTGTGTGTGTGTATATGTATTTATCTGTGGGCAGAAAGGACTACATGGATCTTGACTTGATGGAACAGCTAATTTCCAGGGAAGGGGCAGGTTGTACTCATCCTGTGAACACAGTGACATCTAGAAACTGGCCTGTTTCACAGCACCCAAGGTATCCTTTCTTCTTTCAATATTGGCTTGTTATCTCTGCACCAGCCTTCTAAAGATTCTGCCAGTGTGATGCAACGCTGTGACAATGCTAGAAATTACTTGAATTGCCACTACCTGGGAAAAGGCACTGCGGTATAAAGGCAGCTTTTATATCACAGCTGACAAGCTGTGGGTTTCTTCACATCACTGGAGAGATTGGCCACTCAGTGGTAGGCTTGGTGAGGTATGGGCTGGAAAGCTGGGTGGAAAATTGGCTGGACTGCTGGGCAAAGTCCAGCTGGCAGCCAGTGGTTAGTTGAGTCCCTCAGAGACGAGTCTTCTCCAGAATTTCCACAGGTCTGCCCACGTTCCACCATATGCTTCCTGTGCTCATTCCCACCTCAGCAAAATGAAAGCAAAACCCTTCTTGTTTCTAGCCTCTATGCTGATGCAATTATGCTCTCTGACTTTCAGAAGTTTTGTTACAAAGCCTGGAGAGCAGGATGCTGATTCCTGGGATTTGCAGGCTAGTCTACATGGATCACAGGGCTGTGATCTGGCACTCAGCTGCCCTCTTTGCTGGTGGAGCAGCCCTCCTTTAATGTGGTGCAGCTGTGAACAGCAGTCATATGTGGCTGAGCATGAGGCAGTGCTGCTAAACGTGGTGTTGACTTTGACCAGAGCTGGTTCTCCTTTGGGGAGGAGGGGGCCCACCACCACCTGAGTTTATCTGTGGGTCCCCAAAGTCTTTCTGAGTTAGTGGCTCTCTGCTGTGGGCAGGCAGCAGCACACGTGTCAGCAGCCAGCCCAGTGCCCCAGCCCTGGGGGAGTCTGCTGCAGCTGCAGCACAGCCTCTGAGGCTGGGGACAGCCCCACGGGTGAAGGCCAGAAGGGCTACCCTCGTTAGCTTCACCTCTGCTGTCACTGAGTGGTTCTGCAACCCTTTGTAACTGCAGGGAGCAGTGGACTCTCGGTTGCCTCCAAATAAGAGACTTACAAATGTTTTAGTCCTCCTTAATGGTAGAGAAAGGTTAGTAGAAATGAAAAGGGACATGACACTATTGAGCAAGTGACAGAGAGGAACAAAACCTCTACTGCTTTCTTTTCTTCCCTGTGTCCGGGACATTTTTGAGATTAACGGATCAAAAGGAGCTAAGATCTGCACCAGACTTTTCCCAACAGTTCCTAGAATTATCTTTTATTCAGATCACCCAGCATTTAAGCCAGTTGGAGAAACGTTGGTGCTATTACAAAGAGTTTAATCCATGATCAGTGTGATTAATGAGACTACTGAGAGATGAAAGAAAGTTGGGTATGCTTCTTGTAGAAAACACATTTTCTTACTTTGTGGTACCAAATTTCCTCATTCTTTTTCTCAGAATAATGTGAGAGAACGGAAGTTTCTCAGTTTGAGATCTAATCTGCTCTGCCTTCGCAGGAAGCTACAAATGTCTCAAACAAGCCTTCAGTTGATACATTTTTCTAAATAAGAAGCCCTTTGGATAGAGCCTTACTGATTAGAGACAGAAGTGGGTAAGCCACAGCTCATGCCCTTCATTCCCAACTAGTTAACCTCACACCTTTATACTCTTGCCATCAGCTCAAGCTCCTGAGAGTTTAATTCCTGTAAAATAAATCAGCTGTTGGGTGTTTTGCTCTGTTGAAAGCTTTGCCTGTCTCACTGTAACTAGTTAGGGAGACCTATTTTTGTTTCCAAATCTATGCAAATTAACTTTTCTCAGAGTATTTATATCAGGATACATCTCTGGTCTCTGGGGTCATTAGCCCTTGACCCACCTAATTTAGCTGTTTCTTGACAGTCCTGATCATACTTAAACTCACCTCAACATGTTATTTACAGGCTCAGCATTTTTACAGATGTCTAGATAGAAGCAACCTGAACACTAAGCACCTCTGCCACAAAAGCCAAAAGAGAAGCCACTCTTAGAGGAATTCAGGCTGACTTTAGTCCTCCTCTAGAATGAGGAGATGATAGAAGCCAATCCAAATACATTATTTCAGAAGTTCAGTCATATTAAGCAATGTCAGTACTGCATGTCATGATGCACTACTGGCTAGAAAAGCATTAACAAATGTAGCTGCTTGACACAAGCTCTCACAGTCCTCCATCCCCACCATGCTTGGCAGTATGGGGTCATTCCTGCTAAATAATGATGCTTGTTTCCAGTGTAAAAAGTAAGTTAAAACCAAAACCAAATCTTAGTAGCTCCCTTCCTCATTTATTTTTCTAAATCAAGTGTATTTAATCCTAATCTTTGAAACCTGGTTAATGCCATTTTCTAAAATTGCAATTTTTATACTACAGCCTTCAAAGCAGATCTGTGTATTAGGAGTCTGACAGCAGTAGTCAGTTGAGGTGTCATGAAAAGAACAAAAAGTATTTACACTGGGAAAAAAAAAAAAAAGAGAAAGAGAGAAAAGCTTTCCATTTGTTTATAGCTTCCTCAGAAATACTCCTTTTGAGGTGGAACTTTCTGTGTTTCATCTCTTCTGAAGGTGATTTTCTTTCAAACTGTCAGCAATATGTGTGAAATTTTTTAACATAAATGCAAAATGCCTTAAATTATGAAAATTGTGTGACTAATGAGTGCGCAAAAAGTCTCTCTATTGATTTGATACGCAGATTATTATGCATGCTAAAAATGCTCAATGGAGTTGCCATTTACTGTGTTAGTCTTAGAAGAGAGCAGTCTTTGAAATGTAATGACCACATTAAAAATCAAGTAGTTTTTAAAGGGCTTAAACACATGCTTCTGTTTATTATTGAAGGAAGTACTCTAAAAGAAGACAGGCGGTTAAAATGTGCATTCCAGTGTGAAATATACTGGGAAA
Organism: Lepidothrix coronata; assembly: GCF_001604755.1. Classification (NCBI taxonomy): domain Eukaryota; kingdom Metazoa; phylum Chordata; class Aves; order Passeriformes; family Pipridae; genus Lepidothrix; species Lepidothrix coronata. The sequence continues at coordinate 403,903 of NW_016690508.1, read as the reverse complement.
AGACAATAAAATCTCATATGAAAGACAATCATGCACAATAACCATGCTAGCTTTCGAGTTCTGTATACAAACAAATACTCTATTAACGAACCTCACACCACACACAAAAGGCAACAGCTTCACAAAAAGATTATCATAAAAGCATAACATTGATACTGATTTTTTTTTTTTTTCTCCAAGCTTGCATTCTCTGTGTAATGCTTGGGACAAATGAGAACAGGTGAAAATAACCATAAAAGAATTGCCACTGCATAAGCCATTCAGGTGGCTGTGTTCTTCTAAAAGATCAGGAACACAGAGAACTAGATTCAGATTCACCCTACAGTTCTTTCATGCCTTCAAGATAAAGTACAGGAGATGATAGTCTACTTTAGAGCTTGTTTTGGAGAAGAGTGGTATGAAACAGCTTTAATATTAATGAGAATTAGCTTGGTACTTTTCAAAGTAGAGTTTGAATATATCCACTCTTTATTATGATGATATACCAGTGAAAGTACATTCTGTACATATATCAGCAAAACACTGCTGAAAATAGAGACAGTGTGATCAATCTATATATTTTTAAAATAAATATATACAATATTTACATTTTGGACAGTTCCAGAAATTAACATTTCCAGATTATGAACCACTACCTACAAAATATCTCTATTATTATAGAAAATGCATCCGCTGTACAAATATTTATAAATACTTATGTATAAACTTTTTCAGTGAAAAGTCTGTGAATTCATTGAAAAGAAAAATGTGAGATATTCTTATTATCAACTAACATTTAGCTATCAAGTGTCCAAGTATTAAACAGTCTAGAGCATCATACATCAGACAGAAGTAGATTTTCGGTGTTGAGAATATTTTGCGTTCTGCTTCTGTGCCATCATACTGCCAAATCTGATTGTCTTTTCTGAAAATCTCCAGAGAAGCAGCAGGACTGAATCAGTTTGACTCAGTGATTGTTATTGACTGCACCATGTCAGACAGGGCTTCTGGGTCTACTTCTTCTTTGCCATTATCTGAATTTTCTGATGAGATGTAACAGCCAGAATCTCTTGGACAGTCATTTAACTGTGATTTGTCAGAGTTTGGGTGAGGGCTTAAGTTCTGTGTCTCCTGACCATCCTCACTTTTTTGCTGTTGTTCAGCTAGAAAGAACAGAAAAAGAAAGAAAAAAAAATTGTCAAAATAAGCATTTTGGGAAAGAGTTTGAGGTAGCAGCATGACTGATCTTGAACTTTAGAAACGGAGCTGGTAACATACACACGACTAGATCAATATCTTTTGTCCACCAGAAACAGAAACCTCAGAATCAAAGAACTAAAAATACGGTCACACGAGTATAACAACATCTGAGTTGACGTTGAGGCTGGTTTTTATCCTTCGGTATGTTTCTCAGAGATGAATTCTGGAGAATTTGGCCTCGTCCTTCAGCCTGAGGTCCTTTAGGCTGCCCACAGTCGCCACGTGAGGTCACCATGGCAGATGGCAGATACACGCCTACATTTGTGTGTTCCAGAATTTGCCCAGGCAATTTCATGTTTATGACATGTTGCATTATAGATGTTGTGCCTTTTGACTGTAACCCCCACCATTTGACATGCACTCTGTGCTGTGTAGGGAGATAAAACGTGCTGGTCTTCAGAAGTGCTCGGCATAAAGATGTGGTAACCAGGTTTTCTAAAGCACTGAACTTTTCAATGTGAGTGGGTGGCTGATGGAAACTTCCTAAGCTTAGTTTAAGAAGGTATCCAGAAGATTATTTTCCAAAACACAGAGACCTCAGAGAAAGCTGAGATGCCTGACTTCTACTGTATGGTTTTTGAACAGTTTTCGAAAACTGAGTAGAAGCAAATTATCTTGCAAATAATTTGTCCTTGTTCCAAAACTGAGTAGAAGCAAATTATCTTGCAAATAATATTGTCCTTGTTTAGCTGCTGTATGACTAATCTGTTGAAACTCAAAAATGCAACTTGGTGAGAGTATCAACAGACCTTTCAAAAAAAGCTCAACAAGACAGTGCATACCTATATATCATGACTCTAATTTATCTCATTTTTAAATTGTGTATTCCTCTTTTCTGGCTTTGAGATGTTGTGATGTTTACTCACAGTACATTTCTTAAGAAAATAAACTATAAAATATAAAATCTTTCCCTTTTGTACTTTTGTGTGTGTGTGTGTGTGCTGTTATCACCCTTCTCTAACTGAATTTTTATTTCAAACTGTGTCTGGCCTTCCAAAGTATGGGGAACAAGTCTCAGAGGAAACAGATGGTTTTACCCCAGACTTTTAGCTCTTCAGAAAAATGGAACCTTTTTGCTTTTACGAAGACAGTTCCCTTATTTCACTTGATTTGTTACTCCGTGGTTAAATAGTTAGTTTTAGATCTTGAGTCATGTTTAAACTGTCTCCATTCAAGTTCAGGCAGACTGGAAGTCCTAATATATGAAGGATTTAATACTGTGTCAAAAGCTAAATCCAGTTTAGGTCCCAAAAGTTTAAAATTTCCACAAAGAAAATTCATACTGACTCTTGTTTCAATTGTTGGAAATTATAAGATTTGTTAAAGTGGGAAAAGACTTTATATTTGATTTTTTTAAAAAAAAATCTTGTATTGTATAATGAAGCATAAATTAGAAATGAAAAATTGAAATGTTTCACTTTTAGAGTGAAATGGAACAGCAAGAGAATTTCTTCAGAGACCTTTTTCATTGTGTGAGATTTCAACAAACTTATTTAACAAACCAATGTGATATATTGAGAAACATTGTGAGATCTTGATGGAAGTCTCGTAGATTTCTTTGGCCTAATTAAGTCTGTTTAATATTTTCTAACTTTCAATTGCCTAAATAAGTCAAAAAACTAATCTGATTTTTGAAGAAAAGAATCCAAAGTCTCAACTTTGTCATTTTTGCATTAAGCCTGAGGCTATAGACATAACCTGATGTATTTAAAAATAATTTTAAAAATTACTTTAAATATATTCCAAGGAATAAAAGTTCCACCTTGTTCCCAAATAAATTAGTGGTTAATTGCACTTGCGTGAAAGAGCACACGTTTCAGCAGATGTAATTGATACCTGTAACTCTTTGATCTCCTTCTCACTTTACAGAACACAGTTTGTCATGTCAAATGTTATCTCTCTTTGCAGGGAAAATATTTGATCATGTAGGGTCCAATTGATTTCTGATTTTAGTCAGGAAGGAATTACAAAAGGCATTACACCAGCGAAGGCATTACTGCTGCTATTCGTAGCCACCGCAGTAGTTTAGCACAAAGACCAGCAGATGCCCCAGTAAAGCCCTGTCTAAACCGTGTCATTTGCTCCTCGCAGCCCCATCCCACGGGCACAGACCCCGTGGGTCGCGGGCAGCACCCGGAGCCTCCTGCGCGGCCGTGGGCAGCGCTCCCTGCCCACCTCCACCCTAATCTCCTCATCAGCCTAATGCTGCTCCCTGGTGCTTTTATCTGCTTCCCCAGCATCATCTGCTGCCCCGGCAAGCACTGACCTAAAAAAGTGTTAATCCTGTTTACATTTTCAAGGTCACAGAGGAGCCTCCATCCACTTTGTTTTACCATGGGAAGATCGAGTTAACTAGCGGGTTAAAAGGAAAATGCAGTTTCAGTCAGTGTATTACTGCCTTGTAACTAGTTGTCTAGATAATTTGAGTAGTTCCCATATGAACAATGGATCCTAAATTTGTTTTGTATCAATGTTTCCCTTTTGTGTTTCAGGGGAAAAGGCTGAAATGGAAGCCTGGAACTAAGATTTATTTTTATTTAATTTGAATTTAGATCAGTTAGGAGAGTAAGAAATCTTTATTTACAAAGCATACAAATGTGTAAAACTTCCTATAACACTAGTAGAATTTTTCTTACATGAAGAACTTACTAAATATTCAGGTTTTTTGAGACAGCAAAAATATTGTATTTTCTATCTTTCATTCTGAGCAGAAAAAGTTGAAGATAAGCCCTCCCCCTCCGTATTTAAGAAGAAAAGACTGAAAGCAAACTTCGACACCTTTTTTTCTCTTTAAAGGTGCCTTAAATATTATGCAGTAAGTACTAAACCACTTGAACACGATACTGAGTATTAAAAATATATACAGCATGCAGTTTTAGATCTTGCTTCATGAGAAAAGCAAAGCAACTTTTGCTCTTTTTTTCTTTTTCTTTTTTTAAGCTTTTTGCTCTTATATTCGGTTCCACTTAAGTCCTTTCTCTAGCACTTATATGTTCAAGTAAAGGTAAGTTTGCTGCCTTGATCTTTTGGACATCAGAAGAAAGCTACGATGCACAGAAAACAGGAATTGATAAAATTAAACTGCTGTTAGATGTTGCAGAATCATCGGAAATAACTATCTTATCAACACATGGGAGTCCTATCATTTTTCTACAGCAAAGCAGCTTCACATAAGATAAATAGCTTTCAGTCACTGTTGTCTATGATATGGCCAGAAGAGCCCAAGATATGCATCATTTTGACACATATATTCCAGTACTACTTTAGACGGTAGGATTATATTCAGACTTCTGAAAAAAAATGTGAGGCCTTTAGCCTTGGTAGGAGACGTGTGACGCATACTTATCTCCCCCGCTGTTTAGATCTTTAAAATGAGGGTTTGTTACTCAGTGACATGGATGTGCATGACACACGCAGGGATAGACTCCTTTTTCCCTTCACCAGCTCTTTTCCCTTTCTTAATGAGGTTGAAGTCCTGATTAGGAGAGCACTTTAAGCTTAGGTCTAAGGCAATTCAGCTCAAGAACGTACAGGGGTCGCACTGACTCCTGTATGGTTATGCCAGTTTAAACCAGACGAGTGGAACAAAGGCTTGGATTTTTTTCTTGGGCAAAAAGAAGGTCACCCAGCAGCAAGCCATACTTCATGAGTGTGCCCTCTGAGAGTTTGCCTTCATGAGTTTTGTCCAGGAGGAGAATTGGGGTAGGAGCACAGTACTTTAGGCTGAGTCACTGGCCTGCCTTCCTGGAAGGTGCAGTGGTGATGTGCTGGGCAGTATGACGTAGTAACTAGATAGAATCACAGAATCACAGAATTGTTAGGGTTGGAAGGCCCCTCTGGATATCACCTCGTCCAACCAGCCTGCCTAGGCAGGATCACGTAGGGCAGGTTATATAGGAGTGTATCTGGCTGGGTTTGGAATGTCTCCAGAGACAGAGACTCCATGCCCTCCCTAGGCAAGTTCCTGTGCTCTGCCTCCCTCAATGGACAGAAGTTCTTCCTCGTGTTGAGGTGGAACTTCTTGTGTTTTAGTTTTTGGCCATTATCATTGTCCTGTCACTGGGCATCATTGAAGAAAGTGTGTCTTTGAGCATGAATTTAGATCTCCTAGGTATATCTGAAGGCCGTGTATTAACCTGTGGTGCCTGTAACAGTTAGACCAACTAAGTGTTAAAATGAAATGAAAACTCACAAAGCATCAAACTCAGAAAGGATCATTTTGAAGAAGTAGACGGCAATAATTCTTGAAAAAGAAGCAGAGAAACCTGAATGGGTTTGTGCAATACTTTGGGCACCAAAAGGAGTAAACCTTTTGTGGATGTACAGACATGCAACTCTAAAAATTGCTCTCACTGAAGTCAATGGCATAGCTTTTCTGGGAGGGAAAAGTTACTGAACTGATGTGAGAGTGTATGGTGGAAACAGAAATGAGAAGCTTCTTTTTTTCTCTAAAATCTGGAAGCAAACAGATGTGCCTTTAAAAAAGGTGAAATAAACTAATACTCATGCAAGGATGAGCTTCCTTGGGAAATCTGGAAATATTATGTCCAGTCCAATGGGTTGTACCAGAGTACAGAAGGAGAGATTGTCTTTGAGCACTATCTGACCTTGACATGATACTGTGTGATCTCACGTATATAAAGGGATTGCGCAATGTAAAATAGTACTCTTGATGCTTGATTGTCACGTAAGGAATGCACCTGAGAACTGGAAGTCACGTCCTTAGCTAATTACTATTTTGCTGTCCAAGTACAATAAATAAGAACAAATCTTATCTGGAACTGGCATTAGAATTTAGACTATGATCTGCACTTAAATATGAAAAGTAAGCTAGGGAAAGGATTTGGGGAGATAAGCGTAAAATATTATCCCCCAAATTGCACATATTCACCTTTTTTTTTTTTTCCATAAAATGAACTGTATGCACATACCCAATCAAGTCTAATTCTTCTTTAGCTCAGAATAGCTTCAGACCAATGTAACCCACTGGACTTTAGGGATGAACCTCTTGACTTAAATCATCTAAGTGAGAAGAGAATCAAGCCTATTATGCACACAGAAAAAGTGCGTCCTGGGAAGCGGTCAAGAAAAAAAAAGTTCAAAACTTCTTTTATTACTTTATTCATTAACCATCCAGCAACTGCTTCACTTTAAAAATAGCATCCTACAAAAGCACAGACATCCATCTCCTGTCTAGGAGCCATCTGGGAGAAGAATGGAAAGCTATTAAGAAATACTTTACAAAAAAGACCTTTTTTTTCCCCTCACAAGCCATGAATTCATGAAAACCAATCATTTTGTCCCAAATATATAGGTCTGATCAACTTATAGAAAATCTAAAAAGAGATCTGGGAAGGGAGGAAAGGTCATGAAGAGCTTACAAGACCTTGCAGTTCTAGGATAGCCTTGCTCCGTTAAGTACTTGAAGATGATGAATTTGGGTCTTGACTCTCAGGAAACATAGAAAGAAGATAGTGCAGTGCTAGGAAGCAAAATCTGCTTAAAAAACACTATGTGGTAGCACTTGCTAAATAAAACTTGCTTTTTAATTTCTGGTATAAGATGGGCAATTTTTTTCATTTCAAATTCATTCAGGTTTGAATCAAATGTAAGATTAAAACATTCTCACTGCCAGAAATCCTACATTTTGGATGGCTTTAAGAAGCATATAATGTGGAAACTATTGTTGCAGGTCTTTTGGTTGGAAAACGTTTATTCTGCAAAATTAGTCATATAGCCACAAGTATGTGGCATGAAGAAATCACTTAGTATAATACATAATAAATATAAAGAAAAAGCCAAGGAGCAAAAAAGAAATTAAAAGCCCTGTAAAAGCATCTGAACATCTCAAAAGATCAGATAACACACTAAAAAAATATGACATCCTGCTTTACTACAATTATAGTAGAATCTAGTAAAATGAGGCTAAGTTCCAACATGCTTGGCTGTTCTGAATAATAGCAGAGTCACAAAAACTCAGAAACCCTTGTATTTCAACTCTGGACCATACCTGACACTCCATCCATTAATCAAACATATGCTCCATGGAAGTATGAATGCAATTCAGAGACATGGAATTCTTCCAAGCTCTGTGAGAAAGATGGGCTTAGAAGAGTAAATATGGTCTATGGCCTTAGTATATTTTTTTTTTCACAAAGCGTGTAATAAAAGTGAACTTTTACCTGGAAAAGTGCTGAAATTCTAATTAGAATACTCTTGGCCAGTAAACAGATTACCTTGTATTTGTGGGTAATTATGCAGCTCACTTCTAAGCAATGCAGAAAATCAATTTTAATTAAAAAATCATTTATGCTGGACTGAGCCATGCCCATTTGGAAAAAAAAAAAATATTGACCCAGGAAAGTTCAGTTCAGATGCAGAATTCACTTTCACAGTAGCACCCAGCTCTTTCAACCCAATTTTCCTATCTGATTGACAGAAGGACAAAGAGGTCAAATGATTTGTACAACGTCAGACTCACGCTGAGCTTATCCCCAACATCATCTTGACACCCCGTCTTTCGTTATAGAGACTTAACAGATAACTTCCACCCAGTTTAGTCTTTAGTATCTTCCTTTTTAGAGCAGGTTGTTAAATTCTCTTCCATCCCTACCAGTCACATGACAAGTGCTATGAGCCTTTCACAACCAGGCAAAGCAAGGATTTCATCCAGTCCCGATTCCAGATTCAAACTGGGAAAGTGTTTATGCATGGCTTACCTTAAAATATGCATGAGTCTTGTGAAACTCAACTGGACTTAAATGAATGTTTACGGCTGGCATGACATATAAAGTTGTTGTGGTTCTGGTCCCTGTGACTAATCATAAATTCTGGGGAAATTATTTTATTGAATTTGAATACTGGAAAGATTTGCTATACTTGTCTAAAGTGCATGTGAAGTATTTCATCTCTTGAAATAAGACTACAGTGTCATCACTGATTTTAAAGCATGGGCCACTTTCTAAGATTTAATGTTATTATTTCAAGAACAGGAATTTGAACTATTGGACTACCATACAGATAACATCAGGGACACTGTTTTGCCTGGAGAACTGACTTAATCCCATGATTCTATTACAGGAAGAACCCTATTTGGGTAATAAAGGTAAATTTATTAATTTTCAGTGTGTGGGACACGTAAAGACTTGTTAGGTTTGGTCCTTGCACAGGTGTATGTAGAACATTAGGTGTTAAGACACCTTCAGAAAAAAGACTTGGTGTTATATTCTAAAAAGGTTCAATATCTGATGCTGCTTGCTGTGCTTTTGTTACTCAAGGAACATAAATAGTAAACCATATCCTCACCACTGCGGAACAGTTTAACATTCGTGTGGTCTGTTAAAAACCATTATGTTTCAGTTTGGATTTCACACTGATGCAAAACTGCAAAATTACAATCTAGCATTTTTCTTCACTATTTTTTGGTGTTAAATATTGAAAAAAATATATGCAATAAAAGGTGCAGAAAGCACAGCAAGGCTAGTTAACCACAAAGTATACACTAATACATGTATAGTCAGTATGCACATTTTCAGCTGATTCACAGATAGGTCCCTGAAATACAATTCTTGCAAAATATAACCCTTTTTTTCCTGGATTCACTATTTCAGTCACTGTTTCTACACAGACAGCCCTTCAGGAGTCCTTTTCTAGCCTGTCATCTCACAGAGCCATAGACCAGAAAGAACTTTTGAACCTGGAAGGCAAAAAAACCCACTTTCTAACACCTCTCCAGTGTGTTTGCAAGAACCTTACCTTTCCCTGGAAGCTGAATAAGAACAGAAAAGACTGAATGTACAAAATGTGTTCCAAAAAAGCCCAAAAATTCAGAAAAAAAGACTGGAAAGCTGCCTACTGACTGAGGAGATAACAAGTGGATGCCTGACAATAACTGATATTTAAATATCCCAGGAAGTCATTGTTTTCCCTTCTCTTTCTTTCAGATGCTACTCAGTTGCAAGTGCACATTTGATGAAATGACTGCTTAGCACAGGGGCAAGTATGCACGAATATTAATGAAGAGGAAAACATCTCCTGTATGGGCTGAGTGTCTAATTAAGTAGATGCTTAGCTGTAGTTTCTACAAATTTGACATAAATTATTTAAGATTGGAAGTCAGACTGGAAACATCATTAAAATATCATGAGAATAGTTTTTTTCTGTTGTGTATCCTAGCTTTTCCACTCCCCATGAAAGGAACAAGTGAAGAAAACAAAATGGTGATCAATACACGTGCATACGCACACACGGTATGTTCAGATTTTGGAAGCTTATGGAAAAAAATAAGTTAGATTAATTTTGAGAAAAGAATGCAAAGCAGTTATTAGTGTATATTTATTTTTTTTTACAAAACCTTTCTACGAAAGAAACTAAGTTGGATAAGGATTTAAGTGCGGGATGAAATGAGGGAAGGAAAACACATATTCTTCTGCAGAACATTGTTTAAAAAATTTTAAAAAATTCTTTACTGCATCTATTTAAAATAAACTCTATTTTGATTAAGATATGAGTGCAGAGTTGGGGAGGTTTTATTTTCTACTCTTGCACAGACTTATGAGTTTTGGGAAGCCACTTAACCTCTGGGAGGGTTCAGTCCCCAACCATAGATAGGATTGTTCCTAAGCAATAGTTGCTACTAATCTCTAGAGTAGGAACTATAAATAAAAAATTTTAAATCATTCATGTGTTACTAGTATAGTAATCATATACATATCTAGAAGAGATGTATGGCTTGCTATCTGAACAAATAAGAAAACCATCTGACTCCATGTTTCATATTTAAAAGAAAAATCATTAAAGAGAGCAATGTGAGAACGACTATTTCTTTAAATATGTTTCAGCTTGCACATGACTCTTAACAAAGCTTAAACACTTACTGTCACAATCCTGTAGATTTTCAATTGCTGATAACAATCTTGCCCTGTCTTCTGGGTTTGAAATATTTAATTCGATCAGGTGGCTTTCCTGGAGATCCTTTAAGTCCTCTAGAGTTTCGTAGCCATTTAGCAAGAGGGTTGAGGCATATTCCTACAAAAAGAAACAAGCAAATCCTCTCATGGAAACAAGCACTATGTAGAGGAATAGGCACAATTCCACTTTTACTTTTTTGTCAGGTTGAAATGGGCTCCATTCTCCAGTCTGATTGACTAGCCTTTGGCATAAAACCAGAACTGGAGAGCAAGAGAGGACAGAGGCAGAGATGCCCGGGGGTCATCCTGGCCTTCCCAGCATCTATGCCTGAACTCTCTAACAGGCTCCGGCAGCAAATTGGACCAGGACAGAGCTCTGCCAAAATTATTTAACCTGCCAAGTGTCTGGACTTTTGTGGGTCATTCCATGAGTGTTTCTCATGCTGGATCGAGGAGGGCTCTCTGAGTTTGTGCTCTGTGTTTGCACAGAAGGAGCCCTTTGATACAAGCAAGGGTGAGAAGGTGGGGCAGACCCCAGCCCTGCTGTGTCACAAGTGGTCCCCCTTGAGCTGTGTGTCGACTCAGTATGAAACTCTGTGCGTGCTCCAGGGAAATGAGTGTTCGCATCAGCAGCAAAGCAATTACCGTTATTAAAAATGTTACTTGTAAATCATGACCCCATTACGCTTTGATGCTCAGTCGAGAACTAGGGTTGCAGAGACGGAGAAAGAAGCAACATGAGCATAGTGCAAAAAGACTATTGCTCCCTAAAGACCAAAAGAAATTAGAAACGCAAATTCTAGATTTTGGCACTGGAGTCAGACTGCAGTCCTGTCCTCAGGGTGTCCACAGTCACACACCTCCTCCACTTAACACACAACTGCAGTCAGGGCACGGTGACCTGACAAGTCACCGCTGTGCCTCTTTGTGTGGAGCCTCTTAGCCTGACCAGATGAGGTGATAAAATGTGGTTCTGTAGCCACTCGTGTCAGATAAAAGACAGATACGAAGCTGCCTTGCTTTGCTGACATCAAAACTGTTGAAACCTGCCTTTCTACTCCTGCCTGTAAATGGCATCCGAACCTGAGCACACAGAAATGAAATGTTACACGAAGAGCTGGGAAATGTGCTGGCTGACCTGCAGGCGGACACATTCCAGGAGTTCTTGCAATGTTTTAGGCTTGGTCCTTTTGCTTCCTCGGTGCTGGTTTATCTTTCTGGGTGCAGCTTCTTCTTCCAAGATAATATCCACGTAAATAAACTTGAAGTTTCCTACTTTGTTGTTCAGCATGCCTGTCCATATGCCCATGGGGGTTTTACAGATGATATCTATAATGTCTCCTTTCTAGAACGATAAAAAAAGCACACCACTGCTTACACCTCTGGTTTGTTATCTGCAGCTTTTCCTTTCTGGATCAAAAGTCATCATTTTAAAAATTATCTAGATTTAGCACCATTGCTTTTATAAACTCTCATGAAAATAATTACAGAAAACTGAGCTAGCCCTTATCTCCATACCTTTGTGAAAGAAAAGTGGTCATAAGCAGCCCCCTTCACCATTTTTGTGCTCCACTTGCATACGGTTGCTTCAGCAATCAACTTTTGCCATGGACAGTGGGAACGGATTTTGCAAAAGGCAAGGGATCACTGTGAGGTTATTTTCTGAATTTGTGCTAAAGCATTCACACAATAATCTTATTATCCAGCCCCTAAAGGGGCTTCAAAAACCAATAGCTGAGCTATGTGAAAGGTGAACTTACCCATTTTACAGTAAAAAACACTGGCTACATTTCTCAAAGGCAATAAAGAACATTTAACTCCCTTAATACCTTCCTATCTGTCCTTCCCAAAGGACTGACAAATTTTCCCACTATTATTATCACAATTGACAGAGAAAATAGTGGATGGGGCCTTAGCAGACAGATCTAGATACTTCAGTTCTTCACACTTGTCCACTCACTAAGAAATATGAGTGCTAAAAAAGAGTGACAACACAGCTACTTGGAGAGGGCTTTTTGGCAAAGGTGTTCACAGCCACACTGTGGGAATCAAAGCCTCAGCTCAGCAAAAAAGTCACTGAGTAATTCTTGTAGCAAAAAGGCTCCCTTTTAAGTCATACACCCCGCACAACTTGCTCTCAGGACCTCAAAATTGAGTCCTGTCTCCTTGGCAGGTATCACAGAACTTATGAAAATGTTGAAAATCTTTGAAGAGTTATCCAACAAACGCCAGCTTCATTTGGCATTCTGTTACAAAGTTAGAAATCAAACACAGTTTGTTAAAAATATATGTTAACAACTACAAAACTTTTAAATCTTTTCTGGTCTGGTCAGGAAACTGCAAGTCAAGTGGTCACACTAGTTTTGGTAGAAACCCAAGTACAAAACTGACTGTGTTCTGGTGACCTGGTTTTGTTAGAATATGGAGCTCAGAGCTGTGAGCACGTTTGAAACGGAAACTAAACAAACATTTGTTTAAAGCTCTATAAGCACACATGTTGTTCTACACACTCATGCAGGCTCAGGAACTTCAGATGTGGATGCAGATCAGGATTTGGCAGTGGCTCTAAGCCAAGCTGCAGATGCACTTTGAATTCAGATTCAGGGTACTGAAATCTTGTGAAATAAATATGGGTGTTTTCAACCATAAGTAGGAGTTTATAATTCTAAAATACACTATCCTAGTGACTAAAAAAGGGATTTATATGAACCCACAGATATTTGCTGGTTTACAGTTAAACTGTTTTAAAAGAAATGCCCTAGATGTCAGTGGAAGTGGAGTGCAAATGGTGAAGACTGCAAGTACCAGCATTGCAATGGCTGTAGGTTAGGCCAGAGAGGAGAAGAGGAAGTCTGCATGAGATACAGATGGGGATTTTGACAAAAAGAAGAGGCTGTGAAAAAGAAAAGGTCCTGAAGTATGAATATAATCTGGATACGAAGGTGCTAAAGAGGTCCAGATTTACAGACATGAGTAGTCAGAAGGATGATGATATTGGATGCATTTGTGAATAGGAGAAGAAAAGGACCAGATTTTTTTTAGTAATGTTCACCTAGGCCCACACTGTTGTTCCTTTTCCTAACTCACACAGCCCAGACCCCCCTGCCATGTCTGGGCCAAAGAAAGTTCATAGTTCAAAGGTAGGCTTAAAGAAAAGCTTTGTGGAAAGGCAAACAGCTTCTATTTAAAGACAATGGGTGCCACTGAGCTTCTGATATATCCTGGTTGTGACTGAAAAAGCTGGGGAGACAACTTCACATCCCAGGAGATTTTAGTCTTACTCCACACCTAGTATGTGGGAAGCAACATGTATGTTACTCTGAGGAAAGCTGTGGTATCTACGTAGATGCCATGATGGAGTACCTACCTGGAATCTATGCTTTAAAAGGCCTTTAACAGCAGTTGGCTTTGCAGCATTGTCTGAACTAAGTCCTTACAAAAGCACTGCAAAACCAGATGGGTCTTGCTTTTAGAGTGTTACATGTGTTTAACAGTTAAAAATGCATCAGTAAACATATTCTTCACAATTTCTTTTCCCTATTTCTGGGAAATAGGAAGTCCAAGTGGTTGTCTTACCTTGATTTTCAGAGAGTCAGTGTCATAAGGACTTGGTGTGAAGTCAGTGTGGACTTTGGCCCGGCCGCAGAAGGGGCCACTGTAGGGGACCTCATCATCAAACCGGAGGCTGTCCCTGTTGCTCGTTCCATCTGAGCAGCTGGTCACCCCACCTGAAAGACAGTCAAGTTGAGAGATCTCCTGCACCAAGTGCCCAGACATGCAATTCTGCCCAGCAGCCGAGAGGAAAGTGTTTAAAAACACAGAGTCAGAGACAGAGCGTACTCTGTGTGGGTTTGACATTTTCCAGGATAAATACATTCAATAAAAATCATACTACAAGAGACCAAAGAAAATGGGTAGGAGATCTTTCATTAATATCTTCCCTACAGTAATCTTTTTCTGGTGATGATACTAATAGACTACACATTTTACTTACAGACTTTTTGAAATATTACCTCTGCAGATTAATAATATGTACCCTAAAAGTGCAGTTTAGGGAATTAATTCTGCTGAACTTCTCCTGTTTATTCAGAGAAATGAAAACAAGTACTGTAGAAGTTATTTTATTTCATTACAGAGCTAGCTGAAACATCAAAGGAACCTGCATTGCAGGGGGAAATTTTAATCTTATCAACATTTCTGCCTGTCATTTTATCCAAGTTGAGCAATAAAATATCGGCAGAGTAATTCAAGCAAATTTGAGCAAGCTCTGCAATATCCCATCCAAATATGTTTTTAGATAAGAGCAGCAGTGTGTTGGAAGTAAACTCCCATATACGATTTTCACAAATCACATCATAGAAAATGATCATAAAAATGGTTTTGTTTGAGATGATTGCTTAAGTGCACAGTTCCATCTCAGGGCCAGATTAACTGCTAAGTGCAAATGGTGTGGACTGCAGCTCCAGTCTGCAGTCAGGGTTCAAGCAGTGCCTGCAGGGGTGGCACTGCAATGTCATCATGGCTAACTGTGGCCTGCCCAGCCAACATCCACAGCAGACCAGCACATGGAGAGGTGGAGGCAAACTTCTCATTAGAGATTCATCTGCCCTCTGGCCAAGACTACCCTGTTGGGAGGGGTTTCAGTGGGTTTCAAGTGAGCTGTGTCTCTCTGCATCATGACCTGAAGCTGCCAGGTCAGACCTCCACCACCTGTCATCTCAGAGAGACCTCTGACTGTCTGCCTCTCATCTGCGGGGCAAAGGATGAACTCGGAGCCACTACTCACAGAGAGGATGTTTTTGTGGCTGCACCCAGTGATTGCAACCCTGTGGGTGACAGCACTATAGCAGTGATAACCCCACAAAAAATTTGTGGCATATTTACCAACGACATCCCCTATAATCCATGTGATTTTTTAAAATTCAGTTAATATTTCCACTCTTGAAAACACTGAGCTTCTTTCTGGACAGAGCTGCATCTACCCTAGCTGCTACCCATTTAATCAATTTACCCATTTAATCAAATTACACTTTTGTCTGCCAGACTGAAGAGCTCTCTACCATCACCAGCTCTGATACTGCAGACTTAAACAATAACTATATTGATCAAATGACTGAATAAGAAGTATAGATATCTTGTACTTACTAGATGAGCTCTGGCCACTGTTCAGACTATAGAGACTTTCCAAAGAGTCACTGGTTTTTAGGGATACCTTCTCAGTGTGTATTCCACCACCAGGATCACTGTCGTCTTTTCCTTCTTCATTCTTTAACACAAAAATCAGATGTTAACCCCCAAGAAATGTATTTTAGATAAACATATTTTTTTTCTTTTTAAATCATCACTGGAGATTAATTAATCATTGCACTTTATTAAGAACCACTCTGTCAGAGAAAGCATTTTAGAAGTTGAATGCCTGGTACTATGGGTGCCCAGCACTCACCCCTAGAACCTTGGAGAAATTCCCTGTCTTGTCTCTGTCTCACTCACTCTATTCCACCCCTGCTCAAACAGCTACTCTGATTCTCCCTCTCGAAAGGCTGCAATATACCATGGCAGAGACAAAGGCTTGTAATGGGAAATTTGTAGGTAGCCAGATAAGGTGTTTTTTTTCTGCTTGTCTCAGAGAAGGAAATGTAAAGTTCAATTCTGAAAGCACATGGTGAAGTTCCAGCTGACACAGCTGTGTTTTGCACTGAACTTCTGAAAATTGTGGCCGGGGTGTTTGGGAGGCAGCTCTCACACACGTGTGACATTGGTGTGTTCCAGCACTGCGCTCACCATGCTGCCCAACCTACACGTTGGCCTCAAAATCCAGTGCATTTCAGAACTAACAGATGCAGGTTTCTCTCACAAAATCTAGTGGTGTATGAAATTGGCCCCTTGAGTTTATACCAATACCTCACACCTCAGGAATCACAAGCCTGTTCAAAACAACAGGACCCATATTTTGGTCACAGGTAAGTTAGAGATGATGTAGCAGCTAAACGAAATAGTGATGAGCTTTCAAAGGAAGGAGTTTCTTCAGAGGATTTCATCACATTGTCAGTGTGCATGCTATCCTGATGCAACTGAAATTTCCTGCAGTACTTAGGATGTTACATTATATTTGGGGAAATATTAGTTATTCATTAGTTATAATGATGCAGTGAAGCAAAGGTGATGGTGCACGGATGAAGTAGAGGCCCATACAGGCACATATCAGGCATGGCACTGAAATGAGACTATACTGGTTTTCAACAAGGACCGTGCTTGTTACACCAGCCAGCAGCACAACCCATAGATTAGTCAGGGGGCTGGTATTGATTGTCATCATCTCCTGCAGGAAAGGAGATCATGCTACATGTGTGTCCAACCAGATAATCCATTGAATTTCTATAATGGGAATTGTCACCGTAAATGTGTAGATGGTAAATATAAAAATATAAACAACATGGATTGCCGCCTCTCAAAGTTTAGGGGGAAAAAAAACAACCAAAAAACCTAAACTAATGAAATAGGGATCCTTGTCTTTGACCTCTGAAAACTGTTTAAAAGTGTCCTGTGAAACACTTTTCTACTTGTGAGATTTCTTATTTATTTTCCCCACTTATTTGATATTGACACATGTGTGAGATAGGATGCAGAGCAGCTAGATTTTTTAGGATTAAGTGTGATAAGTTCTTTTTCCTTATTTTTTTTTAATTTGGAACTCACTGACACAATGTATTGAGAAAACAGGGTTTGCAATAAGTTTTTATGTTTAATAAGGATAGTTTCACTAAGATTAGATAAGGTAAAAGGAGATAAGGCATATGAGTTATCATTCTCTGGGATGCTGGCTGACCTTTACAAAATGGACTTTGGAAATATTTCTTGTATTGAAAGATAAATTCTTCTAATGGGGCTTTTTTTACAACTTCAGTATGAGACTGACGATGGGGTTCAGTCGATAATCCCTTCTGTCCATGTCAGGACATTTTTTTGCACTGCTTGTACACATGATCCTTGATGAAAAAGTGAAATTAAGTGATGTAAAACTCCACTTAGTCCCTTACCATGTGATACTGTGTGTGTACATGTACACTAACATGCACATGAAAGAAAGGGTACATACCAAAAGCTGGTTTAATTCAGTGTGTGTTACCCTGTTTTTATGGATTGTCATAGGTGACGACAGTTGAAACATGAAAGGGAGAAATTCACAGAAAATTTTTACTTCACATGCATTGTCAACAAACACAAGACTCTTAGGTTGTATTTACCATTTCCTCAGAGAGTGCCTTGATGTACTTTTTACCCATCTTTCTCTTCATGGTGAGTGAGATGGCTCTCATCTTCTTACTGAGACTTCCTCCATTATTTGCTGCTTTGGTTTGTACTGTTTCTCCAATGTCACTTATAGTCTCCAGCTCAGAGATCTGTTTTGAAATAAAAGAGTAAGCAACAACTCACCATGAAAGTAAAATGCAGTGTAGTGGAATAGGAATTACAGGGAAATATTAAGGACACTAATACAGTTAGCAGGATAAAAGTCAGTCCTGGCCATTTTCCTGGAATATCATGTACATAAACAGGTTTGCAGCACACCAGTGTATGTGTGAATGAAAGAAAGAAAATATATTTTATGTTAGAAAATGTTGTTTGCCATTATTTATTGCCCCTAATACAAATAAGAATTGAGAGGATTTTTGCAGGGGTCTTGAAAACAAAAGTGACATATTTGTGGGTTACTTGTAAAGTGCTGGTTACTTTGGGCATGCACCACTGTGAAGTGCACTTTTGTGGTTTTTTGAAAAATTGTTTCTAATCTTCACACCAAAGTGCTAAAGTTTAGGTGTGATTGTCCTGTTCATTTTGGCAAGGCCTCAATCACCCAGACAGGCTCAGGGACACGAGCAAAGTTCCCACCAGTGTAAAATGTACACGTTAGTTTCCCGATGTTTTTGCATAACTGTCATGGGAAAGTGAACTGAAGAAGTTAAAACTTTGTGTTACACAGACCTCAGCTGAATCATCTGTCTTTGATATCGAGTGGTGCCTGAAACGGTCAAAGCTTCCAAAGCTGCTTGTGCGCTGTAAAAGAGGAGAAGACAAACCTTGACTCACTGGTGGTCTTTTGTTCTGCTATTAAGACTTAAATACAACTGTCAAGTCATCTGTTTGTGTTAAAAATTCCTCCCATATCAGTGGACCATCCAGCTAGAAACCAACTAGAAGGTAACTGTGAGGGGAAAAAAAAATTGTGACTGTCCAGCCAGAAGCAGAAAAATGAATAAAGAGAAACAATACCGCTCCAAATACTAATTAGGTAATGGATATGATTAGGAGTTCTACATCTATTTCACATTACTTATGCTCAGATACCTATGCACTACTTGTAGGCCAGAAACACTGCTGGCTAAGAGCTCGGGAAAAAAGCTGTTTCCATAAATATGATACAAGGTATAGACCCGGGCACGGTGGTATAAATTGTGACAATTTATACAGTGTACTTTTGCAGCTGGGGAAACTATTTATGGTTCTTTTCCAACAGGAATCAGCAAGGACCACCGAGGATTGTAAATACATCTTGTCTAAAATGCATGCGTTGCAGAGGGAGTAACAGAATAATCAGGCAGGCCTCGTGTTTTTCTTCTCAATTGTCCAATTAGAATGTCTGATTTTTAAACATAAACGGGTACAGTTTTTTCCCGTGTCACAGCTTTACTTAGCGGAAGGGAAGCTGCATCACCTGAGCTGTTCATTAAGAGACTGTGAATGGATTGCTCTTACTTCCCTCCAATTTTCACCCTTTCTGCATGCGGATAAGTGGCATGGAAAGCAGGGAAGTGGCACAGCAGATTTTGAGGTGAGAGGTCATACAGAAATACCTGTCAGACATGCCCAGGCAGAGCTGTCTGACACTGAGCTACCCATGGTGGCAAAATGCATAAAATTGGCATTGATGGCAAGTCAGAAGTCCCTTTAAGTGCGGCTCTAATAACAGCCAGAATTTGTACATCTATCCACTCTACAGTGTCTTTAAGAGCTTGTTTTTATGTCTTCACCAATACTCAAAGCTAAATCCAGAATGACTCATTTTTTTTTAAGTACTTCACTCTTCCATACTAAATGAAAGTCTTTAATGCAGTATCAGAATTCTTGAGCAGGGTTTACTATTATATACGACGCAATATCATCTTAGTCTATTTTTGAGTATTCAAAATCCCCTCTGGAGGAAAAAAAAGAAACCCTGAACTAAATAGCAAACCACAAAATAAATACACCCTGACTGATTTAATAAGTGATTTCAGACTACCTGGCTAGTACAGCTAAGTACAGCTTTTCCTGTACTTATTCATCATTTTGCCTTGCCCCCTTGATTTCAGCCAAACTAGTTCCTTGTTCCATTGCTTTCTTCCCCCACCCCCATTAACGTGAGTCATCTTTTCATTTCCCCCAGGTTTTTAAAGGACCCATTGTGCCCTTTTCACCTGGAATCTCCAGCTACCTCCTTTTGCTTTCCAAACGGGAGCACAAGAGAGCTGTGAGCTCCTGGCTCTACTATTACAGAGTTCCAATCTTCTTCACCAGGCAAAACTTTCCATGAGGTAGCCTCAGAAGCAACTGAGGTAGATCATCCTTTGGGCAACAAAAGAGGAGGAGAAAAGGACTGTTTTAATAGGCTGTCCCTTTGCCTGCCTTTGCACTGCAGTCACACAGGCATGGACCTGCTTCCAGAGAAGTTAAGGAGAAATCTCTCAGCCATGGGTGTTTCCACCCAGGAAGGACCCCCATCTTTTTCAGTCCCTGCTCATAAATCACAGGGCTACTCTCCATCTTAGTTCCCTTCTCTTGCATGCAGCCACTTTTAAACTAAAAGTAGTTTGCAGAGGAAAAAAAAAAATGACAAAAAACCCTACAGGAAGCCATGTGAAAATACTTTGTCTTAAAATCTCCATTTAAGAAGAATAAAATCAGTATCCCCTGGAACACAACAGAAAATAAAAGCTCCTTGCTGTTATATTTCCCTGTTTTCCCAAACTTATTTATTAACCAGCTTTGCCACCTTCCCAAAAAAATTAATGTCAACATAGCAGAGGGAGAGGCCTGAGCACAGACAAATGGAAGAGAAAAGTGTACACACATTTTGGCTCCATGTTCTAAGCAGTGCAGCTCAAGAGAAAGAGAAATAACATTTTTTTTTCTCCCCTACATTTCTGGGCACATCTAATCTGAAAAATATTTCCAGCCAAAGGTTATTTGAAGAAACTGACCCAGATTTGTGAATATTTTTGGACAAGTAAAATGACATTCACTACTCACTGAGGGGAAAAAAAAAAAAAAAAAAAAAAAAAAAAAAAAAACACACAGCTCTCCTCTTAATTGATTGTAATCTCTCAGAAAATCTCTGTTGGCTAAACATTGTGGTTTTGTTTGTTTGTTTTTACCTTGTGAAATTGAAAAGGACAATTTGGATTGCGCACTTTAATTTTATCTAAAATTCCCATAAAGAACTTTGCTATCAAGTAGATGAACAATATCCTGTGACAAGGGGTTAGCTCAATAGTATGATATAAAAACACAGCCCCAAGGATTATGGTTCTATTAGACAGGATTAACACCTTTCACTAGCTTGTCAACCCAGCCAAATGTGCCCTGCAGCATGGAGTGAGAGGGATAGAGAGGGAGGCTGGGATTCACAGCAATGCTGGGAAAGTATAAAATAGTCTCCCACAGCGATCTCCAAACATACACTGACCTTTCTGTTGCATTCAATCACTTCAATATGTCTAGTAGGAATAACTGTATATTAAAGTGCAGATGTGCTGCAAATACTTTAAAAGGAACAAGAGGAAAAACGTTGTTTATTGTTGGTGTTACCTATAAACAGCTTGAGCACAGGGAAATCAGTTATTCGTTTTCAACCCTCGAAACAACCTTATATCCTACATGTGCAGAAGCCTTGGGCTATTTCGTAGTGTACTTCAATGTTGCTTCATCCTTATTAAATATTAATAAGGGTTACAGGATGATTTCCACTGTTGTAGATAATGGTCTTGCTGCACTGGAGAGCACTAAATAGGGCTGCTTCAGCAGTTCTCTATACTAACTTTTTCCATTAAGTAATCAATAGGCACCACCTTTTAAAAACATATCCAACCCCATTATACTGATAGCGAAAAGCAGATTTAGGAGCTCCTGGCTGCAAAGAGAATGGAACTATTAGTTTCAGTAGTGTCAGTCACTGCATTAGCGTCAGGGAACACCTACTTTGTGAAGACAGGGACAGGCCTTATTTCCAGGTGAAGGGAGGCTTTTAAAGTAAATGCAAAGCTACCAGGAGAAAATACGCTATTGACTTTTGATACCATCCTATAAAGTTAAGTGGTTTTTCTCGCTTGATTCATGCAAGAGCTACCAGTGGATATGTTAAGCAAATAGGAATTTGCTCAGTAATATCTAATGGAGGCGTGGGCAGGGGACAAACAACTGTGTTTTCCCACGCAAGGACCGATCAAGTAATTTCTATAAATCAATGCACAAACTTTCATCCCTTCCCTTTCAGTATACCAAATCAGCATAATAAAAAATATCAAAGATGCTTTTCAGTATTTTAAATCCTCCTTCCATCTTCTCCTATATTGTTTATTCCCTGAAATCCAGGGAATTTTAAATAATCCTTTTAAAGGCATAAGTGCTATGTAATTGTCGTTTACTTTAATTTGGACAGTCTGCAGTTGATGGTTGGGTTTGTCTGTAAATACCCTATAGTTTTCCCCAGAAAATAGTATGGTATGGTATGCAAATAGTAAAACAACAACAACAGGTTCTGAAATACATGTCTTTCAGTTATAAAACATTCTTCCCTTGTAGGACATATTATAGAAGTCAGATAGTTCTTATGAGAAGCTAGTCAGAGCTTCTCTGTGTCTAAAGACAACCTTTGAGCCAAAACTGACAGCAGTTATCCTGCTAAAAATTCATTATGGGTGAAATTCATCTCATGTTTTCCATTGGACAATTCACGCTGCTCAGAGATCTGGTTCCCTGCTGTGAGAAATTCTGGCCCATTATATTTTGATTCAAGTCCTGTTCAAAATATCTTTTAAGTCCAGCATGATGCAATGGCTTGGTACTGACCCTCTCACACAAGTCAATCTTTTCCAATTCCTCCATGCATTTTCATTTTTAGCTTCCATTCACCCTCAGACTACCCAAACTGTGTAAGCTGTATAGGGGCAAATGTGGCCACTGGGAGTAACAAAAGGGGAACTCAGCATGTTGCTCAATTTCCTTGCGTGCCACAGACACTTGTCTTCTTCCCTCTCTCTTGGAAGAAGCCACAGCAGCCCTCAAGAGAACAGCCTGTTCTTGATGCTCTGATGGATGGAGACAAGTGGAGATCAAAATTTGGTTCATTTCTTCTGTTCTCTAATGGTCCTAGTCCCTTCAGAAGGACGAAACTACTCTGAAAATGCAATTAAGAGTTACCAAGTAGGGATGAATATTTCCACTCTGCTAGCTTATCTTGCTGCATAGATAATCAAAAGAATTGTCTCCTACTTTCCTAGATGGTAAGATGGTAGTTTTTAGTTTTTTGGATGTTCTGTGGAAAATAAAAAAAACAACCAACAAACCCCAAACAACACCACTACCAAAAATCCCCTCGGTTCTGTATAAAGAATGTGAATTTGCATACAAGATTAAGCAACTCTCCAAGGAGTAAGAGAAGTAACAAAAGAGAAGACACCATGACCTTTCTACTTCAGGGATTTTTTTCCTATTTACACATTAGTTACACATACAGAACTGACCACTAACCAATCTATTAATATAACTTTATGGCCCACACAAAACATGGCCTAAACCCTGTACTTCACCAGTCAAAAGCAATAAAAAAGATACATCTTGTTCTTGCTAACTCAAATAGTGCAATCTACTGAATTGGCATTTTTAACTGGCTTAAAAATGACTATAATTTTATCGTGACCTGGTATTCAGTAACTGCATGGAGGTGGGGAGAGAGGGGAGCAAAGTGGACTTTGAGCAAAACTGCCTCATTTTAATGATGGGAAAGGGCTGGAAAAGAAAAGCTGGATTAAATAACGAGTTAATCTTGCCTAACACTCCTCCAGGTGAACAAACTGTGCTCTCCAAAGTAAACACTGAGCAGCTGTTTTATCAGCACCTCTACCTGGTACCAGCCTCGGTCTCTCAAGCCTAAAGCTCCGCTGACACGAAGCACGTAGTTCCAGATAACCCAGCCCGCACGTCAGAGTTTCCACCAGAAACCCGTCTCGAGCGCTTTCAAGGGGCACCTCGCACAGGGCAGGCCCTGGGGCAGCTGAGAGCAAGGGGGAAACTACCATTCCTGAAGTTCAACGACACTGAGATAGCTTGTAAGGTCTGTAAGTCTTCCTCAGGAAGAGGCAAGCCAGGTAGGATGTCTGAGCAAAACGGCAATTTCATCTGGCAAAAACTGTGCTGTGTTGATTAAACAAGTTTGTGAGGAACTAAATAAGGAAGTAATTTAAGAAAAGTCAATCTTAACAGTAGGAAAGTTTCGTGCAAGTGAGTGTTGCGAAATGTGCAAGGGGGGAAGGGATCTGACTCCTCTTTCTTTAAATGAACATTGACCCTGAATTTTGAGCACCGTCGTTCCTGCCCAGTTACTGCAGAGCACTCTCAGTTCCCGGTGAGAAAAGTCACTTCAAGTGCTCTTCTGGCAGTCTGTCCAATTCTGGGAGTGTGCACACAGGTATTTGCAATAATTATGTAATTAAGACTTTATTATTTATATGACATTTAATTAAAAGTGACTTTCAGTGGCACGCAAAACCATGAAAAGAAAATGACTTTAAAAGAAGGTTAAGGATGTGTGACAAACTCAAAGGAGCTATGAAAATGACAGTTAAGGATTTGGCATGATGTGCACTTCTACCTCCCTGGTATCCTTTTTTTTTTACCCTTGATTTACACATGGGCAGAAACATCATTGAGGGACGAGCCTTGAAATCCACGCTCCACAAAACCATCACTGCAGTAAGGGGAGCGCTGTCTGAGAAAAGATTGGTAAAACACTACGTAAGCATTGCAGGCTTTGATCTTTAATCTCTTAAATACCAACATCTTTCCTCTCCTGAAACTTTCTCCTCTTCAAACCAGATGAATTGGCAGACGAATTCTCATATTTTAAAAACGAATCACCTAGCTTCAATTAAAGCCCTTCCCCTGCTTACTTATACAGCATGATTTTATTAATGCTGTGTGTTATCTAGGTCCTGACCTTGCAGGGTTTGGCTGGGTTTCCTGTGCGAGAGAAATTACTCACAAGCACGTTTGCAGGCTTTCAGTGAAGACAAAAATACTTATATGCCCAATGATGAGCTTGGAAGAACACAGCCCCCAAGGGCTCAGTTTTGAAGGGACCCCCGTGCCTGTCCAGCACACCCGGAGCGGGGCAGCCACCACACTCCCACAGAGGAGGTGGGAATGTGACTGCCATGAATGCTCAGCAGAAGAGGCAATGAAGAGCCTACTCGTGGTGCTGCACATAAACCACACTCAGAATAGCCCGGAGAGACACAGCCTGCCTTAGGGGTTTCCCCGTTCCTTTTGGAAGTCCGAGGAGTGGCTACAGCTGCCGACTGTAGCGCGCTCACCTACCCACTGTGGAGTGGAGCAACACAGGACAGGCAGAAAATACTCCTGCCTGGTGAGACAGTGGTTTGGTCAGAGACTCTTCAGCTTGACCATTGCACCACAAGATCCTCCACAGAGGTTATTTCAATGGCAGCAAGACCTTCCTTGCCTACGTTATGCTTTGCTCACAGGTATCGTGGGAGCTGTCCTGCCTCCAGGGAGTCACCGAGGATGCAAGGCAGCTTGTGCATTCCTTGCCAAGGAAAAGGACATTTTCAGTGGAAGGTGTTCCCTCAAATGACCTTCTAGATGGGAACAAGATTAAAAAATAACCTCTAAGTCACGGTCAAATCTGACCATCCCAAAAGCTCATTTGTTTTTTTGTTTGTTTGTTTTTTTTTCTGAAGAGTAAGCAAACTTTAGAAAACCCTTATACAAGTTTTACCTCCATACTGCAGTCTTACCCTTGACAACAGGTAATAACCAACAATCAGCTAATTCTAAGAAACTTGGTGGAGAGGGGGAGAAAGAAAGTTAGTTTTTATTACTTTTAAATGAGTGTTTGATACATCATGTTGGTTCCCCTGATTAATGTTCACAGCAAACTCAGCCATTGGAGTTGTAATGTTTCTGCAAGCTTCCCTACAGCAAAGCTTAGCCATTAATTCAGTGGCATATGTCAGCTCAGCAGAGCAAGGTCACTCTTCTCTTTCAAGGGGAACCTTTTTAGAAATAATAAAACTGACAGAAAGTTCTTTTTTGCATGCTTTATGTCACCTGAGGTTGAGTGCTGCAGTTAATATCACAGAGCTTATAAACATTCCCATCTTCAGCAGGCTCCAGCCCCACCAGGCTCTTAGAACCACAACTTCTTTTTTTTTTTTTTTTAAAGTAACATAGTGACAGCTTTATGTGGGGCAGATATACAGTATGTAATCCTAAATGAGTAAAAAGTAAGTAAAAAATGAACAAATCTTTTCTTAGGCTTTTTAGAGGAGAAATTTTGGAAGGCACTAAGGACTGCTGATACTGCAGTATGCACTTAGGATGCTAGTGCTTAGAGAAAAGATGTAGGATTAGGGAATTTGTCTCCATGGATGCTTGTGTCTTTGGATAAAGGGAGGAAATTTTAAAATGCTACTGGTCCACCTTGTTTCCATGTCACTGTTAGCTGATACTGCAGGCTGGAAATCTGTTTAGGCATTCGATGTAAAGATAACACAAAGTTAATTGATCTATTTATAGAATAATTTTGAACTTGTAAGTAAATAAAAATGTGCTAGTTGTCTCTTATGATAACTAATTGCAGCTGGAACTTATTTATCGGGGTACAAATATTATGGAATATGATAAACAAACTAACTAGCTGAAGAATAAGATCCAAACAATAGGCCATTTTTTTTCCCCTTCATTATCTCTCTTCAGACATCCTGACTACACTTGATTAATGAACCCATAGTGAGATTAGCTAAAATTGCCTTAATGGAGATGCACTACAGTAGAGAAGCAAAATTCAGTGCAGTATCTATCATCAGTCACTGTGAATTTTAGTGTTTCATCAGATCTATATGTCCATTTATTTAAATTATTTTTATCTTGAAAAACAAAACAAACAAACAAATAATATATTCATTATAGTGGGCTAACTTTTGACTCTCAAATGTAGACCAGAGTCACTATTTTTTCCCTTTCATGTATCCTCCTTTGTCTAAGTTCCAGCGTTGGCTTATTGTCATAAGTTATTGTTATAAGTTATCCTTATTGTGCAGTTGAAGAAAGACATGTGGCACTTCATTGAAGCCTCTCAGGCTTCAAAAACTGGACATGCTTGCACAACTTATGCCTGGGAATCTAAAATATGCTCCTTGGAAATTTGAACTCGTAAAATAAGTTCAGTAACCTTTTGATTTTGGATGACTATAGAAACTGAAAGAAGGTTGCCAGCTCAGGCTTTCCATGTGACTGGGGACTAGGTAAGAATAATTCTTAGTCCAGAATTTAGGATGTGTTAAATTCTGGGTTTTCTTTGCAGCATAAGCTCTATAACTGCTATCCCAGGAAAAAATATATTCATCTGAAGACAAGAAAGCATCCTGATACTGTTCAGGTCACTCATAGACCAGAAAGGAATGAATACAATCAACAGCTCCCTGGGGTACTGGGCACAACAAACAGTACCGGTGTGGGCACATCACTTCCCCTCTCTCCATATGATTGTCTCTGTGGCATGGGGTTATGACAATCACAGTTCAGTGGAAAACTACAACTTCATTTCATGAAAAACAAATGTAGCAGGTGCATGAAGTGTGTTTTCCTTTCGACACATGACAAAATTGAGACTGAGCTCTTCCTCCCCACCCCCCCTTCTCCTGCAATCTCCATGAAAGCCACACGCAGTTGAGAGACACCAATGAGATGCTGCTACTGAGGCAGAGACAGCAGCGAGGCCTTCAAGGTGTCCTTTGAACCCCAAATTCAAGGCCATATTCCAAATCCTACTGAAATCACCCCTATCACTGCAAAGGGGTTTGTCCCAGCTACAAGGCTTTAAGCTTTTATGAACGGGTGGGAAGATGTTGCCTCTTCCCCTTCATTCTCATACTGGCTAAAATCCCAAATACAAAGTTTTCAAACATTTTACCACAATTACCAAGATACATTAATCAAGCAAATATAAACCCCATTACAGAGACAGGAAGAAAATAATGGAAACAAGCCAATAGACAACATCAGAAAAGGCTTGCCATGTGCTTGTGACTAGAGCTGAATGCCTGCTCTACCATCATCAGTCATTTCATGCACCCTCTACACAGGTTCTGAGCTTCTCATCCATCAGCGAACCATGTCTTCTTTGCCACTCTGTGAAGAGGTTTTTATACTGAATATATGATCTTAAAGAAGGAGGCAGACAGACAGAAATACAACAGAAAAACAGCACCACTGTGGCGAGTGAAAGCAGTTCATGAGTGGTAAAGCTCAGCATCCACTTTACACAGGTGAAGGCAGCAGAGAGTCAAGCTGAGTGAGCTCATTCAGATTTCTCAGCCACTTTGTCATCTCACCTTCACACATCTGCTTTTGGCTGTGCTGTTGCTAAGTGAAGCTGATTTCTTTATCTCAGGGCTGTGGGCCGTCAGTGACAAAGCTCCATCTCTATCTCAAACATAGTGGTAGAGGGCAGACATGAAACTGCACCATAGCTTTGCCATGTTTTCTGATTGAACAGAACTCCTCTAGCATGTCTTGTCTGTGAGAAACACTGCAGAAAAACCTAAAGCCAAGTACTCAAGTATTTCAGTAACCTCATGTCTCACGTCTCTTTCTACATACCTGAAAGAACAACAAACTTTCTAAATGAGGTCAACACGAGCAAGGAGAGGAACTTCCAACTTCCTACAGTTCTCAGGGAAGTAACCACTCAGCATCTCATGGAAATCAAGTACAGGAGTGTGAGGTTATATGGTTGTTCTTGTGACAGTGATAAAAGAGATAAAGACATAGAAGAGTAGGAACGGGACTAAAACTCCACCCAGAAGACATAATGGTGCAAAACAGGAGATTGATCTTCTTCCCAGAGAAAACTTGTCAACTTCAGTGCTGGGTGATGATTAGAGATAAAAGACCATTTGCTGTTGACATTCAGCTTATCAGAACAGTGCCAGAAGATGCTATGACTGGCAATTAAGCAGCCTGAAGAATGTGTCATTATCCAGCTGTAAGACCCCAAGTCTGGAGCTACGAGTTGTTCAGACCCAATAATTAATATAATAATTCAGTGGCTCACATCAGCTTTCTGTGTATCCATGTAATAAACCAAAGAGGGCCAGGGAAAAAAAGTGGCAGTAAGGTATATATCATATATAGTCAAAGAAGAAACTTTCCTGAAGCATTCTCCAAACTCTTCCCTAAGGTGCAATTTCAGCCCCAAGTTTGAGAAGAAGAAAAATAGTAAAAACGTAATTTTGGGTGCGCTGTAAGGGGAATAGGATTCAAAAAAGAACTAGAAAGGTAAGAGCAAGCATGTATGCAGAACAGCTTTCACTTGGGAAAAAAGGTAGGTGGTCATTCATCTCCCTGTGGAATAACAACACACATACAGCATACCTCTATCTGATGCATGAGACAAAGATTTCCATTAGGATGGTTTAAAGGACATAAGACTTGCTAAATATTCAGAGCATATATAATCTGTAGCCTGGTACCAAACAGCAAAATGTCTAGCAAAAACACTGACACTGATACTTTGTGGAACAGAGTATAACTGTTTCTAACAGCTGTAGTAAGCCTGCTATCTTTGTTGCAGGCTTCCAGAAGATAAAGGTTAAGGGATATTGTGATTATAGAGACCCAGAAGACTTTTTTTCCTTTCTCAGGATTGGGTATTCCCAGTGGTTTCTGCCCACACACCAGGGGGTTGTTTCCTCTGGATGAAGTGTGTGTAGCCAACCACAAATTCTTTATACTAGCTGCCAAGAGACAGCTTTATAATGACTTCAGTCATTTTGCTGTGATAGAGGTTCCTAGAAGAGCATTGAAGCTACAGAAAACTGTAGGCCACATCCTCTGCCAGTCCTGCCCATATGTATCTACTGATTTTTTTTCCCAGCAATGACAGACATCCTTGCCAATGTTTAATTTGGGGTATTCTGGGTTTCCTAGAAACACAATATTGAAGTCAACTGCTTCACAAATCTAATTAAAGAGTTAGAAGACAACTAAATGCTGATTTATGTCACTTTGCTGGTTGTGCTATGTATTTATCAGAGAGTACAGTTATAAATGATGTAGTTTCTAAAAATGGCTGGATAAGATTGTTCAGACATACCTCTTGAAATGCTCTTACTTGCTTAGGAAAACAAACACAGAACTGAACTGGATTTGTTACTCTAAGCAAAATGAATTTTAATGTGTCAATATTCCCTTCAGGAGATTTGCTCTCACTTGTTTCAAAATATTCTGCTATTAAGGACTTAAGCCTGGCTAGTGAAGGAAAACCAAGACAGGGAAGAAATAAGAAATTGCCTGAACATTGTGCAAGGTTGGTTGAAAATTTAAAAAGTGGTGTAATCAAGGGAACACACAAAAGATGTCAGTACTGGACCAGGCCACAGATCTCATTTTTGCTTTGATACAAAACCTAGTCAAGAGTTATGTGAGACCTCAATGAGCCTGTGTCTTGATGTGAGCATCGAAATGTGGAGTCTGGCCATCCTAATCAGCCTCCTGCCAAGGGGCAGGTGAGGGATGGCTGTTCTTTCCCCACAAAGACTCTGGACCCTGACTTCCTGGTGAGAAAACAAAATTCCCCAAATTTCAAGACCTTACTAAAAGAGATATGCTAACATATATGTTAAGACACAAAAAACTTCCTGAAACTGCTGTTGAAAAAAAAAAAATTATCTGATAAGCAAGAAGCAAGATGATAATATAAATGAAGAAACAACACCAGAAGTAAGAGGAGCAGTAATATGATTGTAGAGCCTTCCATTCACAGAAGGAAAATAACCCAAGGTTAACTCTAACCTTGTTCTAGTTTTTTATGAAGCCTAAGGGAGACAGAAAACACCTTCTGAAGTGTCACCTGTAATCCCTTCCTTCCCCATCTAGACATACATGGTTATTACAAGTATCATTTTTTCTTTCTCTGAACCCTCTCTGATAAAGGCCCACAGGTATTTACACTATAAACCAGGTTCTTAAAAATACTTCCCAGATGTTGTCATCTGTTTCTGCTTATTTAACAGAGTTCAAATGGATTTTGACAAACAGTCTTTCTTCAAGAGGCAGTGCAGTAAAGACCTTTAATGACAGAACTATGTGTCATCTTTGCCCATAAGCATAAATTTGCACAGCGGGCAGTACGGTGAAAACAGCTTATCATCAACTCATCACCTCTCATCATTGTTAGAATGAAATGCAAATGGAAACGAACATCACTTCAGTCATGGTTGTGAAAATTAGCATCTGTGACATTAGCAGTGGCTCATTTATTATGCACTCGAAATTTCAGGGGGACAGAAAAGAATATAAAACTTCATAACTCTAGCAGTCTTTACCTTTGAAATAAAATTAAAACCTTCAGCTTTCCTCACTCAAGGATAAATCCTAGTTAATATTCATTAACACTGAGCAATCTCTAGACCGCAGATCTTGTCCTACAGAAGATCTAATTATGCCTTGAATTATTTTTGGTGTTTAGGTTTGCTGTACCTATTTTCTATTTTCTTTTCTTTAACAAGTATTCCCCATTGGAGAGGCACAAACCACTGTCTGGGAAAAATACAGCACCAAAAAACTTGCTTATAGCATCTGTCTGCACTACAGGCTCCAAACACTTAGGCAAGCGATAAACTTTACTCAGATAATCTCACTGAAATCAATGGGATCACAGCTAATTTATTCATTTAAGTGTTTTCAGAATCAGGATCAGGCCTTCTGTGAAGAGTATATAAAAAGGGGAAATTCTGGCCTCAAGTCTACGGCAAAAATGTGCATTCATTTCTGTGAAGTCAGGGTTTTGTTTAAAGCTTATAAAAAAGTAACATTACTGGCATGAAATCGTACTATGGAATAAACCTGCATATTAAAATGTTTCCTCCCATTGGATTTGCCACTATTATCTCACAACCCTGAAAGCAAATAAAGGTTTATCACCTAAGTAAGTGAATATTGATTTAATTAGAAGCTTGGACATATTTTTGCCTAAACAAAATGCAGAGGCATTGACCCTGAATTGTCTGACACACCAGAAGTAAGCTGAGTTTAAAGCACCAAGCACATTTGGAAGCAGAATAAGGAAACAAAAACCGTCTCAAACCTTTAGCATAAACACAGATCAACTGTCATGTAGAATAATGACACAAGACTTTCTTCAGTCAAGCCAGAAAAAATGGCACAAAGTCGTCTTTCCTTCACGTTGAAGTAAAGCCAAGAATCATCAGGCAGTTCTCAAGTTTGCTGTGTCCGGAGGAATGTCAGAGAGAGAGAGAGAGAGAGAGAGAAGGGAATAGGTTCTGCACTGCACATTATGACATTATGTCCTGTGAAGTGGGCAAGACAACACAGAGACGTTTTACAGATTATTTGCACCTGGTCAAACGTGTAAAACAGTGCAAAGTGGAATGCAGAGTATCTGTGAAATTCTTTAAGGGTGTTTTATTTGTATGGTGCTGCCTGAAGCTATACAAAAGAGAAGACTGTATAGTTTCTTTGAATGTTTTTTTTCCCAGTCCTTCTAAATCTGCTTCATTCCATTCCCCAGATGCACTGACATTTGTAACATCATAAGGGTCAAAGAGGCTAAAATCCAGGTGTTTTCAGAAGTCTTTCCTTCATCCTCCAAGTCAACTGCTCTCCTCCTCCCCAGCACTCTAAGGGGTGGTGGGACAGACTGCACAGACCCACAGCTGAGACACATCTAGTAAAAGCTACCCCCTCTGCTTTCCTGCCCTGCAACAAACACTCCAGCAATGCACATGCTCTCCCTGCAGTGAGCTGAGTCCAGCCATCAGCGTGACCAGGAACCTCAGGGCTTTGTGCAAGACCTGGTTTGTTTGACCTCACTTGCCCACAAATAAGTCCACAGCTCAAAACAGCCACACCATGTAAACCAAGCCGTGTCTCATCTGGCAGAAATGAAAGGAGGGCAGGTAAGGACTCCCTTAAGGAAGGGATGGAAGATGCACAGGCTCTGTCGTGAGAGAAAATCATTTAAGGTCCTGCGTAGACAGATAGGTTAGATTAGATAGGCTTGAAATAGAGAGCTTAGCCCTTCAACTGGTTGAATTTCTTCAATATTAAGCAGGGTATTTTTAACCCTTAGGATTTTTCCCTTATAATTCTGTTATCTGGGATCCTCAGCTGCTGTACAAGGTACAAACGTACAGTTCCACAGTAGTAATGCAACTACATTAGTACAATAGTAATGCAAATGATTAACATTTGCAAAGGATCAGAATCCTTCCAAATCTCTTTTGAAAGCATTTCCCTCCCATTTCTCTCCCAGTTTTCTCTTGTATGACACCAGGTGTAGATGTTTTTTTTTGCCTAACAATGAATGTTTATTTATATAGTTTACACAAAATGCTTTCATTAGTTATATGCATAGCCATGCATACACAAAAGCTGCCAGACATTCAAATAAGTTATTAGCATGACTGCAGCACTACTGAAATCCTGCTGCTTAACCGAAAAAAGTACAACCATACTATTTCATGGCACAGGATCAAACTTTTCATAGCAGAAATTGAGAGTCCTAAGATAGACTTTTTGTCTATGCAGCACTTACCACATCTGCAGAAGTCTCTTAAGCACCACAGTAGTAAATAAGTAAGGTAAATGCATTGCACACAGAGAACTGACAATTAGATACTGCAAACCTGTATTACTGCTGCACTGGTCATTTGTCCACCACTATGAGGGGCTTTATATAGGGACAGTGAATTGCCTTGAGAAGGGCTTTAACATCAGCTTTGCATCGTATTCCTTCATCCTCATCAAAAGGCATAACTGGATGCCAACATTCTTCACATTAGAAAGTAATAAAACCAAAGGGATTAAAAAGAAAATCTTGGTAAAATACTTGGATTAATGCACAGAAGTTCATACACTTGTGATAAAGACAACTAGTAACCATGATTAGGATTCGGTTACCTAGAGAGATCATTTTGGTGTCCTCTTTGAGGTCTAGGGTAGCAAACCTGATTTTCATTTAACATTCCAGACCTTATGGCTCTCTTGCGCTGGCCCTGTGTGGATGTGTTGGAGACACTGGGATGTCTAAGCTGCCTAAAGGCAAGGTGAGGTAGCCCACAACCTTCATAGTGACAGTGGAATCATGACCTGTGAGCATGAGGAGGTACCAAATGTTGCCTGCTCGGAGCAGGGGCAGCCAGAACGTGATCTGGGGAAGTCACTTGTGAAATCCTCTAACTTCTGTCAGGAGGTAAGGACCTGTGCCCCATCTTACCCAATTCTGCATTAAGCAAGTTAAGTATTGACGTTGCTTCTGTGGGACAAGTTTCAAAACATGCTACAGCAAAGTCAGATTTCTATTCTATGCAAAGTGGGGCTCTTTTCTCCAATGCCCTGTTTGTGAATAGCACATTGAGCAAGAGCACTCTCGTCATGGAAAGTTTACACAGCTCTGTGCAAAAGTGGGCCAACAGGAGCTGAAGTGTCTCAAAGAACACTCCTGAGACAGAAAGACATCCTGAGACACTTCACCAAGACCTTTCCATTTTTGTAAACACTTACAATAGGTCAAAAACAGCACAGCAAAGTCAGCAGCTGTGACACTCAGTCAAGTGGTTAGACTCCTTTTGTCCCTGCTTTACACATGCAGTGAATCAAATCCATGAGCATTATGTACATATACATATATATAATTGAGAAGCCATAATGCCAGCATTTTAATAGCAGGGAATGAATTCATGAATGGATAACTGTGAAGGAAAAAGAAATTTAAAAATGAAAATCAGATTATTGTTAAGGAATGTTTTATTCTGGAAGAAGAGAGCGACCAAAACTGGCTTTTGAAAATATTTAGCATACAGGAAAACAAAGCCTATCCACAGAGTCTTTCATGGTCATTTCTTGTTTAATCTATAGCGTAATTAGATATTAATTATGCTTCTTCCTTGCCATTAAAAAACAGTATGATGATTGAACAGAAGAAAATGCACACCAAAGCAACCAGTGCAACGCTTAAAAAACCTATTTGTGTAAGGGAAAATGGATTCAAAATTGCTTCAAATCCATGAAAAAAAAAGCTCACATTAATTTTAACTGTTAATGAATCATAGTTTAAAACTGCAAGCACAATATGCAAAAGCCAATGCTGTGTAAAAACAGAAGATTCTTGCTGGAACAGTGTCTGCAACAATCTTTTAGGACACAGAAGTCACTAAGGGAGGTGTATTCTCAAACAATAAGAAGATGGGTCTGTAAACTAGGAGCTGCTGAATTGCTGGGAACAGAGATATACTAAAAGACTTTTCTAATCTCTTTGTTAAATTTTCAGCACTGATAAACTGAGGCAGAAATGGATAATGAAGCCCTCAGGTCAAGCAGTAGCCATTTCACTTAAGCCTTACAACACATATGTACAATACAACACACAGAGGTCATTTTGCACTCAATGCAGGGACTGAAAATAAATTTCTAACACTGGACACACTGTTATGCCTCTTGCAAAACTCTCACTTCCTTTCTTACAATTCCAGATTGTGGAAAGTGTCCAGTGTAGCACATTATCAATTTATTTAGAGGATTTCATTCAGGCTGAATTTCAATAATTCCCAGAGAAATGAAGATAAACACTAATTGTCAAGTACTCTCTCCTCCTTTGGTTATGGTGATGCAAAAGCAAATTTGTTAAAATAAGGAACAAATTGAATAGCTTTTCTAATTCTTCACCAATTCGCACACTCTCTTCTGGTACATCATCAATTTATCATAGATCAAAGGGAAAGAGGGGATTTTATGAGCTCCTCTGTTAAAAGACTGATGAAGAACTTAAAATAATAGACAAAGTCCAGTACCAGGACTTTTTAGCACAGCTGTAGCAGCTTCACAATGATGATTCCCTGAATTGGATCCTTACTGTTATGAAGTGAGTATATTCAAATAGATTCCTGAGGTTATAGCACTGAGGCACTCACTAGCCCATTAGGAAATCCTGAAACT